>NC_061878.1:1205000-1505000 GCF_905147765.1 Vanessa atalanta
CCTCGTTACAAAGCTCGTTTGTGTGCAAAAGGCTATGCACAAAAGGAGGGTATCGATTATGATGAAACTTTCTCACCAACAGTCAGGTATGACTCTCTTCGAGTTTTATTATCTATTGCAGCTCAAGAAAAGCTAGAAATAATTCAATTTGATGTAACTACTGCTTTTCTGTATGGCGAGTTAAAAGAAAACATTCTGATGACAACACCTGAGGGACTAGACTGCAAGCCCAATATGGTATGTAAACTTGTAAAATCATTATATGGATTAAAACAGGCACCCAGATGCTGGAACACCAAATTTAGTTCAGTTCTCAATAAGTTTGGTTTTGAGAAAAGCAAAGCTGATCAGTGTGTTTATATTGGGACAATAAATAATCTCAAATGTTACCTGTGCCTTTATGTTGACGATGGACTTCTGTTCTGTAAAGATAAATCTGCAATGATGGAAGTGATTCATGAATTACAAACAAACTTCGAAATAAAAATATTCTCTGAGGTAACAAATTTTGTAGGGATGCAAATTGAGAAAAATAATAACTTTATCCTTATTCATCAGACTAAATATATTAATCAACTGTTAAGGAAATTCAACATGAAGGATGCCAACCCTAACTATGTACCTGCTGACCCAAATGTGAAGTTGCAGAAACCTGATAATGCAACCAAGCAAAATTATCCTTACCGAGAAGCAGTTGGATCACTGATACATGCAGCAACAGTGAGCAGACCTGATATAATGCTTGCTGTGAACCAGGTGAGTCGATACATACATTCCTATGATGACTCACATTGGAATGCTGTAAAGAAAATACTCAAATACTTGAAAGAGACAAAAAGCTATGGAATATGCTACACATCTAACTCTAACAGTACTGATTTAACTGGATACAGCGATTCAGATTTTGCTAATGACCTGGAACAGAGACGCTCAATAACAGGCTATGTTTTCCTCAAAAGTGGAGCAGCTGTCACTTGGTCATCTCAACGTCAGCCTACCGTGGCTTTATCTACGACCGAAGCAGAGTTCATGGCTGCTTGTGCAGCAACCAAAGAAGCCATGTGGCTTAGACAGTTACTCATTGATATAGGTGAATTTAGTCAAAAATCTGTGTGTATAAATATGGATAATCAGAGTGCAATAAATGTGATTAAAAACAGTGAATTTCATAAGCGATGTAAACACATTGATATCAAGTATAACTTTATAAAAGAAAAATACTATGAAAATATAATTAGTCTTAACTATGTACACACTAAAAGTCAGTACGCTGATATGTTTACAAAAGCCCTGCCAAAAGATAAATTTATATTTATGAGAAATAATATTGGAATGTCAAAACTTGTTAATTAATTTGTACTAGTGTAGTATAGTTATTTTTATGTTCTAGAGTATTAAATTGTTATTATTGTAAGGAAAGTTCAGAAAAGTTTTAACTGTTAATCTACTATATAAAACCTTCGTATCTATGTAAAACTGATGAAAGGCTTGAATTTGGTAGGAGTGTTAAATTATAAGTTATCTATAACCAACTATGTATAGTCTGTGGTAAATTTCGCGCCTTTTTCTTCTTAGCTTTACTCTCTGCTCTGTGACACAATAAAGACTGTTTGTATAATTAAAACTTTTATTACAATAAAGGCAAATCCACTAAGTAATTTAACAGATACGATTGTAGTTTCTAGAACGTTCTATATTTGAATTTTTACAATTTATTCATATTTTTAGAAATTAAACAAAGAAATTGATAGATATTGAAGAAATTAAGAAGAAAAAAGTTAGATAAATAAAATACGATACGAATACGAAACCATATTCGTTAGTAAAATAAATATTTTTGTAACAAGTTTTAATTGAACCACAGATAAAAATTTAGATTAGATGGTTTTGTTTATAGTATTTTTTTTTTATTTTAAACTTTTGGTTGGCTATGTTCAATACAGTTAGTTTGCGTGACGTATTTTATGTACACGCGGTTTTAAATTGCATTGTTGATTTTTGCTTAAAAAAGCTTTTTTTCGTACATGGTGTATTTTATGCCAACGATATTCGATTTCAACAACAGGAAAAAATATAAAATCTACTCGAAAAACGTTTTTAAATAATGACTACAAATACATTTTAAATAATAAACATCCATATAAATTTGTTTTAAAAAATAAAATGTTATTTTTCAATATGTAAGACTTGATGGTATGGTTTTGTGCAAGTGTTCTGTGGAGATACCACCCACTCATCACAAACAGTAATCCCTTGTATTGTTAGGCTCCGGTTAAAAAGGTGAGTGAGCCAGGATAACTAAAGGAAGAAGCGACATGATATATTTGTGTCCAAGGTTGGCGGTGTATTGTAAATGTAAGGTATGATTAATAATTTAATGGCTATGAGCCATGGTGCCCACTTACCATAAGGTGACAAACACATTTGGTAGGTTCACCATTCAATAATGAAAACAATGTTGACGGAACAATCTCAAGCTCGAATTGTAGTAAAACTTTTTAAATCTATTTTACGCAAAATAATTGGTAATTATTATTTACTTAATAAAATCTGCTAACAATAGCAGTTGGTGTTCTTTAGCTGACATTTTTTAAATTAATCTTCTTGAGGTCGAATTGAACTTTGGAACGCGGACTATTAGTATTAGTCGGACGCATTTCAAATATATTTTTTAATTTGGCATGTCATTTTCAGTACTTGGAGTCAAAATATTCTGCCAGGGTAACTCGTGATGAAAAACATTAAACCGACCTCTACCGTTGAATACGTTCGAAGGATTAACTAAAGCTAATGAATCTAGCTGAAAATGAAAGGCTATACTTATTTTAAATATCATTAAGTAAATTTTATTACGGATGCTAAAAATAAAAGCGACAGTTTCCATTAAATATATAATTCTATGCAAATGCACCGGAAGCGCAAATGGAATGTTATTTTTATTTTTTATATAGTATTTAAAAACCAGAAATTAAAAGGTCATAAGTTGCTTTCTATTATTGTATTAGTATAGACTATATCGTATTTAAACTAAATAATTTTCGATAATGAGAGACATGCGTCCATTGGATTCTGAGGACTAAAATATCCTTATTACTTAGGAGCTTAAGGATGAGTATATTTTCATGCTCTTGCTATCGGAGTGTTCTGTACATTTAACTAATATTAATTTGTATCGTGACACTGGGTATCGTTATCATCAAGCATCTCCATCGGGAGATCTCAATGGAGTATATACGTATGTACATATTAAATAAATGCTTCGTGCACATTTTTACATAAATATCGATTTTCTCTAGATTCATTATAAACTACTGGTCCATATATATCTGAGTCCTTACAATATCACGGTGACTAATATAAGTATTTATTGGTCCGTCCATCCGTTGGTTCCGCGACTAATCTTTCTCTAGCCGTAATGGAGAAAAAAATAGTAAAGTAAATTAACAACCTATAAATACCTATGCTGGCCTAAAGCTTAATCTCTCTTTGAGAAGGTTTGGAGCTTATTCCCCCAAGCTGCTTCAAGCTGGTTGGTCACACGTGTGATATAATTCTGATGAAATTAGACACATGTAGGTTTCTTCATAATATTTTCCTGTGCCACCGAGCACGAGATGAACAATAGACACGAATTAAGCACATGAAAATTCAAGGGGTTGTCGGTTATCCTCAGTTTACATGCACGCGTTCTGACCACTGAGCCGTCTCGGCTCAGTAATGGAGTGATTTTAAAAAGTGTCTGAAAATCACGGTAGTACGTACGCGATATTGATATTGTAATTGCCCATCTTTAGTATGTACAGTTTTGTTTCTGAAAACAACAAAGACACTGGTAATGTAAGAAATATTAAACATTTCCTCATGACACACACGCGTCACCAAACTTGGGTACTAAAATGTTTTATATCCATTGGGTATGTCGTGACTGACTGATTCATTCACTCTTCAAGCCTTCTTTGGCGGTAGGATATATGATGAATGGGTGCTACCGTCGCAGATGGGCTTGCAAAAAACCATACCACCAAGTAAAATTGTTTACAATTTTTCTATTAAAAAAATCATTACAATGTACTATATATTTTATAGAAATGATAAACTTTTGTTTGGTGTATAAATTTCAGGAGCAACAAGCCCGTGATCGATGTTCAAACGTTATCAATTTGAGGTTAAAACTTAAACGCAATTATGTCAGCAATTGGTTTTATAATAAGTCAATTTAATGATTACGAATAAAAATCAAAAATCAAAATCAAAATATATTTCATTCAAGTTTTGAATCATCATTTAAAAAACTATATTAAGAAAAGCTATCACCGGTTTGGAATATAGATTCTACCGAGAAGAACCGGCAAGAAGCTCAGTAGTTACTCTTTTTCAACATCTAAATATACAGTCATGTTAGTTAAATACTTAAATATATGGATGTCATGTCTCCTGCCTGGAAGTCAACAAGCATTAACTCTACGCTCTTTTATCATCTATATAATCTTGTATCGAATAATATGCCTTCTTTACAAATGATATGAAATTATGAAACGGATATGAGGCTGTATTTAGTTTCCGATTTGAAACTTTTCGTCAAACACTAAAATTATTTTTTTGCTTATGTACAAAATTAAATATACATATATTTAGTTTGAAAACAAGCTTCCTGTAATCAATATTCTTAACATTACATACAATTTACTGTCGATATGAATGAAAAAAAAATTAGTGTCGTGCACTATTTGCTAATGGTGTTCTGGGGGCTTATATTATTGTGGATTAAATTATTGAAAAAAAAAAAAACAAAATTTTTACACTTATTTTAAAAATCAAACCAAAGGCTTAGATGGACTTTTTGTACATTCGATCCTTTTAATACATACTATAACCAATAACATTAGGATAAAAACCAAATAAACAATTTGTCGAGAGCTTGAATAAGGTATAATAGATATTATGGATTTGTGAAAAAAAATATTTAAAACATAATAAAATTTAGAACGCCGACGCTGTTACCGGAACTTTGGAAATAAAATTAAAGGGGATATAGTTTTATACCTAACATACCTAAAATACAATCAAGAACTATTAGTAGTATACAATACAGGAGCTAAGGTTTGTATATCTTTATTCTTTCTTCTATTGGAATAGGCTGTCTCACTCATTTTGTATAATGTAATGTAAGCGTGTATTTGAACTAATTCAATTATATTAATTTTCCTTTTTATATATAACAAGTCGAGGTAAGCGAGTCGCAAAGTACAGACGGCAAACGAAACTCGAAAAAAAGCATTAATTACAGCTTAAGCTTAGCTTTATTTGCACAATAGACTTGCAGTATAAATTAATTGTCTTCCACGGAATTTCTATAAATTGTCCTGGAGTGAAGCGGATGATAATGACGTTATGTCTCATGTTTCAAAAGGTTTTTAAAAAACTCATAATAGTATTAATTAAAAATAAATATTTAAAAAATATGTTCATCCAAATTGTCTATTATCTACTCAATAAAATTTTATAATGAACGACTGACATACAACGCACTATTTAAGCCGGTCAGTTTAACCGGATGACATATTGTACAGGATTTCTTCTATGAAACGTTGACATGGTTACTTGGCGATAGGGCTTCGTGCTAGCCCGCCTGAGAAAGTAATATCCACTCTACAGATATCCTATCGCCAGCAATACTTATTGTGTTGGTGATAAAATCTCATCAGGTTGCCCATTCCCTCGTCCACCTACAACTATAATAAAAGGATTTGTCAAATTTATCTCGAAAGTGATATAAATGTCAGTAAGGCTACTAGAAATATGAAAAGGTATGGGCAATGCAGGTTGACAAAAAACAAATAATTAAATAAATTCGGTGGGTTTCTTTATTTGTATATATATGTGTGTGTATATTGTTTATTTAAAAAAATATTTATCTTTTAGGTGGAATTATATCTTTTCGAGATTAATAGACTTAAAAACTGTTTAGCCGATTATCATGAAAGTTGGTACATTTGTTTGTACAGTTGGTTGGTACATACCGTTCAACTGACCGTTATGGCAATTGCTTTTATATATTAAATTATAATTATCATAATTGTAATTACAAAGCAATAGTGTTTAGCGATGGAATAGTCGAGTCAGTAACCACCCAGGTGAATCAGCTCAAAGCCCAATTACCGGTGTTATATATGATTATGACCTGACCGATTTCGGATATGACGGCCAACACACGTACACAACTGTGTGTGTATCACAAACTATTTTAACATGAGATTTGAACCCAGGGTCAACGGAATCGGCCGCCTTATATCCAACGAATAGAATAATTGTTAAATTGCCTAGAAAGATTTTGATTTAACAATTATGATGATATTGATTAAAATAACGACCTCCTTGGTCGAGTGCCTACACCGGTTTTCCTGGGTACGCCACTCCGAGGTCCCGGGTTCGATTCCCGGCCGAGTCGATGTAGAAAAAGTTATATTAGTTTTCTATGTTGTCTTGGGTCTGGGTGTTTGTGGTACCGTCGTTACTTCTGATTTTCCATAACACAAGTGCTTTAGCTACTTACATTAGGATCAGAGTAATGTATGTGATGTTGTCCAATATTTATTTATTTATTTAGACAACGACAATTTTATTTATTTTGAACCGCACAAAGCAATCACAAACCTTTGATACACAATTTTACCATGAAATCAATATTGTGTGGTTGTACAGTAAATTACCTCTTTCATTGGCAAACTACTACATCTGAACAGCGGTTACCCAAGGCTATTAATGAACAAAACGTTTACTGGGATATTATTCATTCAATCTAAAATAGTCTTTATACCGTGAACTATAGGTGTTAAATCATTGTTAACGATTTATAAAATTCTATACATCCCGGTTTAGTGTACAACCAAATGATGTTTTGGCAAATGTCTCGAACATAAACATGCTGTTTATTTGAATACGTTACATATGTATTTGTAACATTATCGTGATTATTCCAATCGAATAAACAATGTTAATGTTTAATTAATATCAATAAATCTAAATATAAATAAGATATATAACAATAACAATAAAATATAAAAATAATAACAATAAAAATAAGAGAGTCAGTCAGAGAGAATTAATAAAAATATATCCTAAATCGCTACTGAAACTTTTGCCATTTCTACTCGGTAGAATCTGCATTCAGAATCGGTGGTAACTTTACTTTTAATACTGTATCATTACGCTTCCAAAGGCCCTTTAAAAACCTATTTGTTGATGTACATCTGATTGATTGATAAATTACTAACGAGGCTATTGTATCATACTTATTACACACCCGGCTATATTTAACCAGGTGTGGTTATTTTATTTTACTACTTGAATATGCCCAATATATCCTAATGTAATGCATGATAGAATACCCAAATTTCATTAGACTACGTCCAGTATTTCGAGCGTGAATGAACAAACATCCAAGCAAACATACGCCCATGTTTATTGTATTAGTATGATGTCAAGAGTAATATCCAAGATGGTCTAGTAAGTAGATCTTGAAGATATTAAACGAGGAACCGTTGTTCAAATCCGCGCATCCATCACTTAGTTTTCGTGCCTTAAATTGTAATTATAATTCACATTATTTAGTTCCTTCCGGGAAAACTTTGTTTTGAGGAAACTTGGAATTGTCGGATGAAAATTTTGTCATATGTTTAACTACCGTACGCAGTGGACTAGCATGATGAAATTAGGTCCAAACAATATCCTCAATGACTAATATGATACTAAGCCAGTAGACATTTTTGATGATGATGATGTCGTACTGACAGCTTGCAGCCACGACAATCAATCTCAAGGGAGACCAGCCAGCTACGCAGGACATGTTATCGTGTGTCTCACAAATATGTGCACAAATACACGTACACTATTTATTTCTTCACTCCAGAAATCTGATGGGACAGGAAATCGGACATGATCGGAATGATTTCAGGTGCAAGACCAACGGCTTCCCGTACTTTCTGATGCATGGGAATATATATACTTCAAACTTCCAGCTTCCGGATTGTTACTGTTTTTATCAGGCCGATCTCAAGTTTGAGCTCAGAACCTCGGAATCTGCAGCATTATCTCAAGCCACTACCCCAACGAAGCAGTCGAAATATTTACATATGTAACTGTGTTGTGTGTGTTAGTGCCTGTATCTGCTTGGAAAAAGCCTCCTTTCCATTTCCAAGAGTAAGAGTTTTTATGGAGGTCATCGCACTACGCTTTTGCTACAAAAAATACACATTTAACAGAATTACATTCGATAAATACAAATTTCCTGACAATGTTATCATCTTCAAGTCGTAGTAATACTTTTAATACAAAACTCATCAAATGTTTTTTTTTTGTAAGTTATAGTTATAATTTTTTCTCATCTTTTAGTTGTATATGATTCTATCTTATTACAAATTGTTAAAAGTAAGATTTAAACGTAAAGTTACCCATGCTGAGTTATCATATAAGTATTGTTAGGTACGCAATTGTCAACGATCAGTAACCGCGAATATTATGTAAATTGAAGTTGATCGTTTATTACGTTAGCCTTAGTGCAAATTAAAACACGGTTAGTGCTCGATATAGAATTAGCAATCTTTGGTTTCAATTAATGCGTCTAACTAAAGAGAAATTTATGAGCCCTTACAATGACTTGAACTTAGATAAAACGCTACATTGTTTAAAACTTCTTGTCCTTAATAAATTCCGCCAAGATTCACTTGACACAACACTCGCCCTAAACCGCGCGACCTCGTTCTATTGTTTTATTGCAGGCTTGTTTAAAATATAGCGATGATATACCTATATATTTTTTTTATTATTTATATGAGTTTAATTAATATAAATAATAAAAAAATATATTCTATCTGTGATTTCTTTGACCACTAAAGTTTAAATAAGGCAGCGTAGCATCCACATCGAAAATTAATGAATATTTAGTACTTGTACTTAAATTTATATTTAATACCTATAATAAACATATTTTTATGTATAGTTGTAAATAAAATAATCCAATACGACTCGAGAAATCGAGCACGAAACAAATATTAATCACATCATCATCATAAACTCAGCCGGAAGACGTCTACTGCTGGACAAAGGCCTCCCCCAAAGATATTGACAAGAGCCGGTCTAGCGTTATTCGCAACCAGTGGTTTCGTGTTTCTTTACAAATAAATTTTTATACATTTAAATGATTAGTAGAATTTGTTTTTACGTGAGATAACTTTTCTCCTTTACGGTCAAGATAATACATACTTATCTTTGAGTATGTTGCTTTCTCAAAATAAATTCCACATATCGTTTATAACCGTAGAGATTTAACTATATGTTGTAATGAAAACAGACATATTACACTTACTTTTGAAGTCAATGAGGAATAATACATTTCATCAGACAAATTCCAGACGAAAATTCTCTCTCGAATCTAACTTGTGACGTAAACTCTCTCGACAACTATTGAGGTTGTTCTTTATTATTTAAAAAGCCGAAATGGCCCAGTTACCTGATGATTCTGGGTTCTAGCCTTGGGTAAGCACCTCTGAATTTTCAAGTGCTTAATTTGTGTTTATAATTCATCTCGTGCTCAGTGGTGAAATAATACATTGTGAGGTAATCTGCATGATATTTAGCCACATTTCTATCCATCAACCTGGATCAACGCGGTTGAATTAACTCCAAACCCGTTCTCAAAAAAAGGAGAAAGCTTTAGCCTAGCAGTGGGATATTTACAGACTGATTTTACTTTTATTTAAAAATAGGAAACGTATGCTGGTTCTTACTATCTCTTTGAGACCACATCGTAAAAAATCCGAAGAACAACATCGGACGAAACACAAATGGAGCAAGTGTCGCTGTTTGAGATGAGATAGCGAAGCGTAGCGTACAGAGGTATTTTCATAGACAAGCGGAGACAGCACTGTGTGAACATGTTTCAAATTTAATATTAACTCAAGTTATATTTATAGTCAATAGTATTCTAAATTGAGCCGAGATGGCCCAGTGGTTAGAACGCGTGCATCTTAACCGATGATTTCGGGTTCAAACCCAGGCAGGCACCACTGAAATTTCATGTGCTTAATTAGAGTTTATAATTCATCTCGTGCTCGGCGGTGAAGGAAAACATCGTGAGGAAACCTGCATGTGTCTAATTCCAACGAAATTCTGCCACATGTGTATTCCGCCAACCCGCATTGGAGCAGCGTGGTGGAATATGCTCCAAACCTTCTCCTTAAAGGGAGAGGAGGCCTTTATCCCAGCAGTGGGACATTTACGGGCTGCTAATGCTAATTCTAAGTATTCTAAATTTGATAGTCCAGCAAAGAGCATTCGATATTCAAAAATAACTACCTATTTTGTGACTTTTCAGACATTTATATTGTCACTGAACAGTATATACAATCAACATTTGCGATTTGCGACTAGATAACATGGCTGTATTATTAATAATGTCTGAAAATATATTTCATGGACTCTACTTCACTTTCGGCCACAGTAGCCTTTAAAGTATGAACTGAAGCTTACTTTTGCGCATAAACACAAGGGACTCGATACAATGCATTGTATATTTTTTCATTGCACAGTGATTTGATAGGATAGTTAATTCCACCTAACTATTAAAAACATATTATTCAATTTCAAAATATTCTTTATTTAAGCAGGCTCATAAAAGCACTTTGAATCGTGATGTTACAGTTTTTAACTAAACGTAAAGCCACCATCAGTTCGGAATGTAAATTCTACCGAGAAGAACCGGCAAGAAACTAAAAAGTAAAGTACAATTATTTCTTATTATATATGTATGTATAACGCTTCATTTATTATAATAATAATGTTTAATAATAAAATTGTTATCAAACGCTTTAGTTACAGATGTATAAAAATGAATTTTAAGTATCATGTTCTAAAATAAATTTAATTTAGTTCATTAAAATATTCGACGATAAGATACTAAATGAACATCTTTGATGAAAACACACGAATATAATTATCACAGTGCTACTGAGTTTTGTTTCTATAAAAGTAACCTAAAATTACTTGAAATGAAATGGTAGTATTTTTACAAAGTCATCGATGTAAATGGCACAATTAAAAACGTTAAATTTGAAGCATCGAGAACAATGACAATGAAACGCGTCTTTGATAGCGTAACGAAGACACGCGTCGTTGGGTTTTCGTAAATGTAATGTACCAAAAACGTACGAAACAAAGTCATGAAACAATTGTTATTGGTTAAAATTAGGGCTATGAAACAAAAAAATTCCAAATTTGAAAATTGTGCAAAATTTAAACTGATAGCACAGCACAGTGATAGATGGAACTGTGTGTAGACGGCATTTTTAGTAACGGTATGGAACCTCTCACAGAGCCATGTAACATGTGGCACTTAAATAATTCATGTACACATTTTCTATATAATCTCTCTGTGTTTCTGATGCCAAGGGAAATAAAATCTCCAGGGAATCTCCAGGGTTATATACATATATCTAATATTCTAAATACCGTTAGATTATAATCTATCTCGCGTATTGTCTGATATATTGTAAACTGTTAAAAGATTTTGAACGGTTATTCAACTCACAATAAAACACATACCATTTCGATAGTTTATAATATGTCGGTTAGGTTAGGTTTGATTTTATATAATTTAACTGAAACTTATTTCGATAGATTATAATCTAACGGTATTTACAATTTTACGGTGACATATATATTACCTATGAATATAGCTAAGTATCTAGAAAATCTTAACGTCAAATTTGAATCAAAATTCAAAAAAAAAGAAAATCACTTAAAGAATTTAACAAATTTTTAGACGAAAGTGTTATTTTTTACGATGTGACATTTCGTTCCGTTGGTAATTCAAAGTAGACACGAAATGCTATATTTTAAAAATGTCGTTGCATAAATGTTAGTAATACTAAATTCACTTACATTCTTTATTATACGTGTGGTAATAAATGTATATTAAGCAACTTTATAAAATCAAAATGTGTTTTTTTTCAAGTAGGCCACCGTTCAGTAGTTAACCGTTCTTGGGAACAAGATGTTATGTTCTCTTTGGTCGTAGTTGAATTCGCTTACTCGTACTTCAAACGGAACACAATAATACCAACTACTCAGACGAGTTTGCACAAAGCCCTAATTATTATTACTAAATCTAATTGTATTTTGTTACTTACCTCTGTATTATATTTGAACTCGGTAAAGAGCCAAAAGTAACTAATTGAATTATGGATTAGAATATTTATATTTATAATGTTTCTTACGTGCCTTTATATTATAAATGGCGGTAGTAAAATTGAAAACGAAGATATACATCGCGTGATGGCGATCCAATAACGGATTATGTGCAATGTTGCCTATACAGCGGATTGATATATTCCATTGGATTTGCAAAATATCGTTTACGACTTTAATAGTTGGACGAAATCATACACAACTTATTCTTTTTGATAAATAAAATAAAATTTTATTCTAGAAAATTCGTATCGAATCAATACGTGCATATTGTAACTACATTATCTTGTTACATTTTGTTAAAGTTGATTAAATTTAATAGGGACCATTGTCATCCTACCTCGGAATAAATCGTAAAAATTTTTGGGTTCGCCTTGGGTTACCAATTATTAAATTCTTTTTTTTTGTATCTACAGTAATACGTAAATTCTTACTTGTATTACTTACATATAAATTCAACGCACAACTTGAAGATAAGGCTGAGAGAGGACTGCAAACAGAAAAGGCGCACTATTTTTAAATTAACCGGCGAAGTAAAAAAATCTGATAGTATTATAATAAAATGGGAGAGAATTTTCTAGAAATATAGTAAGGGAAACCATGTTAAAATTCATAGCTACATGAAAAAGTTCTTAGATGTTGTAACGATTTAGAAAAATCGATACAGTCACAAAGAGAAAAAATATGACAATAGATCACAATGGAAGTTGACTAGTCCCGTTCAGAACGCACGTAGCAGAAAACCAGTGGATGCTGGATAATATTGTTAGGTACGGCAAAATCTGAGATAGATGACGCTGCTATGGGGACCAATTTACTTAGTTAGGTGAGGAATTGGGCGAAAAAGTTTTTCAGTAGAATTTAGCTCTGGTATGACTTTGACATACACTTCTTATTCAAAATACAAACAAGACAATATTTATAACACTTATATTAATGAAATATGTTATGAGTCATCAAAAGTATATCTACAAATACTTCGTAGAACACCAGTAGGTATTTAGATCTATTATAATAATAGCCAATATCGTCAGACGTACGAAATCTTCCGTAATGCCCTTGACATTTAGGAAACCACAATAAATGGAACGACATCTCATATTTTGTCTATATTAGGTTAATAATTTAGCTTGGAATGTTTTTGTAAGCAATAGGCGGATTCGGGAAAAGTTATAAGTCCATTATCATAATGTTATATTAATAATAACAATGTCCTTGTGACAATCTACTCCTAAAACTTTCAACCAGGTCAATCTCGTCGATTAGCTATCTGTTCAGGAGACTTTCAATAGCCAGAAAATACCTTCAAGGAAGAATACTTACTTCTCTCTCTGGTGATCCAAATGGAAGACAAAAACAACCGAAAAGTTTATATCGACACGTCTGGAATTATATCACAAATGACCTTGGGATCTGTTCTCCTATGTTAGCTTAGTCACAAGATTCAACATAAAAAATACAAGTCCCATACAAAGCAAGGGCTTAACTAATTTTATTTGCTATTTTAATTTATATTTCTAACAATATCTGATTCGGTAGCAGAAGTTTTTAAATCATGGTTTGGATCTTGTATACATTTTGTGCCAGTGTAAAATTTCAAGTAATTTTGTAGAAGATATTTCGTAATTTTTTTTTGTAATAAGGAAAAGTTGAATAGTGCATAGATTCTCTGTAATTTCTAACTAGACTTTGAAAGAAGAACTCCCCAAGCTCGTTACCACGTTCATTACCCACTAAAACCATTTCATATCCGCCGGGAATAACAAATTACTTCCCTAAGTACAACTTGAATTTAATAAATAAAACTGAATTGAATACATTGGACGTGTAAAGTTGTTCAGTATTTTCATCCGTGGATATTTTTTATTTCAGTTGTTCATGATTATAATTTATGTTTTGTATTCAATACAAACTTCTCGATAAAATCTTCAAATTCGGCTAAAACTTTCCGTCATGAATTTATGGAATAATAAGTACTTAAACTCATAAATAAATTAACAGTAAGCCGAGTTTATCGTTTCAGCGCGAAAAATAATTTTAATCGATTTTGTTTTATTTGCTCATACAAAAAAGTGGCGACAAGATTTTTTTTTTTAAATATTGGTAAGCGAATGGCTAAATGGGCCACCCGATCTTAACTGACCTTTGGAACTAAGATGCTACGTGCCTTGTGCCTGTGGTAACACTGGCTTACTCACCCTTCAAAGCGGAACACAACAATACTGAGTACTGCTGTTTTGCGCTAGAATGTCGGTTGAATTATAACTCTAACGAATTTTGACATTATAAAACATTAAATTTTAACCGTGGACGAGGGTAAAAGATTTATACAACTTACGGCGTTCGTAATCCAAGTTAGCAAGTTAGAAAATAATCAGAAGTGGCTGCACAGATAATTAAAGTTCTTAGGATGAAAGCGAGGAGTTCTCGCGGCAATTTAGACTTGAGATGCATAATTATTAAATAGTCGATTATTTTAATTTTGACTTTTTTAGCGGCTGTATACGTGAGCTCTTTGCTACTTAGATGACGAGTATGTTATATTATTTTATGAATTGTTTCAATGCATTAAGGAGAATACTGCATTACTAAATCCTTCTTGAAAAAGTAATAGTAATTTAATCAATTTATTTCATTTCTAATATTGGGTATTAAAATTTAGGACGTCACTTTTAATATCGTATAACGTCGTCGGAAGGAACTAGGGTCTGAACAGGCTCAGCCTAATTCAGGCGCTTGTTGAATAAGTACGTACCTAATTATAATGTTATAAAAAAACCACACTCTACTCAATCTTATTCAATTTAAATTGAAATTAACTTACCATATAAATAACTCGAGTATATTTTATACCGAAATTAAATTCGAAATTCGAAACATCAGCTGTTTTGTCAGTCATTTAATAAAATTTGTCGAATACAAACCATGTAATATAGGGCTATTACTGCTAGTCAATTTACATAGAAACGATGTAATAAATTTATATTACAACTATTGTATAAAATAATGTTCGATATTTAAAAACAAATTGAATATTTAAATATAAAATAATTATATATTTTTTATTTAATATATGACTTATAGTTATCAACGTTTATAGACAAGATAAGAAACAAAGACAAAGTTGGTGTCAACTTTGTTTTTTTTTAATATAGAGTCGCACCAAAAACTATTTTGTATTTTTTTTTCTTAAATTAATAATTTTATGAAAGCGACATACTAGCTCGTCTGATGATAATTCCATCTCATAATTATTGGCAATATAAGAAATATACTACTCATTAACCACATGATAATAAGATATACATATTTGATATATAATCGCTTGCACCGTAACGCAACAGTCTTGCATTATTTTGGTACCATATCTAGTGAATTGTTGGTATACGAGACATACCCAAAGCAATGATAAACATCTCAAAAGAGACATTGTATCCTCTAAATATTCAACTAGATCCAATTATGCATTACTAACATTCTTTTAAAAAAATAAGAAGGAATAACACCGATTTTCGTTTCTTACCACTTAACGTCGAGTCAATTTTCTTAAGTGCGTTTCTTGGACGTATAAATATTATTTTTCCCCAGTAACCTCATACCGAATTCCGACCACGTATAAATTACGGACGCGAGACACTTTATGATCTACTATGCGCATATCTGCAATGGAATTGATTTGGTAAAAAAAGCCTAATCTTCTCCCGGTGAGATCGCGCTGATTTGTTTAATAGTTGTTGTGGAATATATTATATCTGGCGCGAAGGTTTACTCACGACGTTTTCCTTCTTCCTTCACCATCGAACACGAAATGTGCAAATTAAAACTCAGTAGTGCGTTACAGATTCTTTACACTTAGTGAGTTATTGAGATTATACAATTAGTGAGTTTATGCTTGATAGCACACCTTGGGAATGAAACGGCGAACAAAAACGAAAGTGTCATGCTATACGGATTCCTAATTATCATCGAATGTTCTGTAGTTTTGGAATCATCCAGTTCATTGTGTTTGGATTGATATATGTCGTTTTTCACTTTTAGGTCTCTGCTTTAACGAGATTTTCTCCCCAATTCGAAATTTAAAATCACATCATGGCAAATAAAGTTTAATTTTCCAAATAAGCATTATCGATTTTATTCGTTGCTATAACAACATCAATATTTCAGATGACAAGATTAATCGACCGTCTTTTGCAAAAGGCGGATGGATAGAGGGTACTAAAATTAGTCATTTGGGATTATCGATACAAACGGTTATTCAATTAAAATCTCTGCTCACTAGTAAATAGGGTTCAATATCGCTTGAGAATAATCGAGCAATACGGCGAGCTGGAACTCGATCGGAACGAGTATAGTGTTTACTCGGCTTAATTTATGTGGATAGCATTGCAAGAAATGGGTCTGTCATTGCCAGCGGTTCCTATATTTGATTGTTTCCCGCTTTTTATCGAGTCAATATTCTCGGTTTTCCAAGGAAGATTCTATTTAGAAGTCAATTCTTAGATATTATTTGTAATTTAGTTGAACATCGGTGACATATAATTCATATTGTAGTAAAAAATAAGGTGTTGTCAGATTTATTGGGAATACTTTATACATTTCATACGACACATAAATTCAAATAATAAAAAAAAATACATTAATAAAAAACCATATTATTCAATACGAGATTATGTAGATATAATTGTATTTAATAATATTGTATTATTAATTACAGTTATATAGACAATTTTGTCTTTTATAATTATACATATATAATTGTATTTAACTAACATAACTCACATAAAAGAGTAACTACTGAGGTTCTTCTTGGTAGAGTATACAATCCGAACCGGTGGTAGCTTCAGTTTATATAGTTTGTGAAATGAAGATTCAAAATAGCTTGTAAAAAGTATATTTCAATAAAGTAGATTTTGATTGAAATTAAATTAAATTTTATTTAATTTAGATTTTTATATAAATGAAGTAATCGTAACAGTAATGTTAAAGGGTATTAATGTCGACGGATTAAAAAATGAAATATATACGCGCTTAGAAACAATATACAAATATTTTATTGAAATTAATAATAATTTATTTAGTATGACAAATCATTACAATTGAACGTAGTAACTTTGTTTTAAAATAAAACCTATACATGAAGACAAATTACGAATTTCTTAAGAGAACTTCGCGCACTGATTAAGGACATAGTTGCTCTGTTTTTTGTACACTTAACGAATACTAATCCGAGATAATTTCTGTAGACATTCGAAGTCGGGATTCATTAATAAGATTCTATTGGCTTAGAATGAAGTTACGTTCCCTTTATGGTATATTAACGAACTATTTTTTTATTTCAATGAAACAACACAATTTGTAATTTATATTATATTAAATACCTAACTTAATATTACTAACAAAATAATTACTGCATTCGAAAGGCCTAAATATGTAGGTGTAAAATTTAGCTTCCAAGTTAGGTTCCGAAATCTGACAAAGATTTTCAATGGTATCTTTTGGAATTGTGACGGGCTATGAGATTTTCTAAATTTCGACTTAAGATATATAAATATAATCTAATAATATTATTTAAAGTTCATGTAGAATGAATGGTATTCATGAATATAAAGTATTATTTGAACCTGCTATAAATTTTACATGTTACATTATATTATTTTAAAACTGTTTAAAAATATTGAGAATTGTATTAGAACTGAACAGCCTTTAAGCGATTTGAACCCGTAAGTTAAGGTCTGTAGGTCAGCTAAAAATATTCGTAGTAAGATGTGTTTACTAATGAAGAAAAATTAAAAAAACAACAAATATCACTGACACTCCTAAGACATTCTGCTAAAAGGTGACGCTAATTAACTTGAAGACCGCTTTTGAACAAAATAATGAATTGGTATGGCAACACTCGTTACTTCATAATTAATTAAAACCGGGACTAGTGGATGTCTTTATTAATTTATTTCCCTTTTGTCGTCAGCCTCTTCTCTCTTTGTTTCATTATCTCTTTGACGATCACCAGGAGTTGGACGAGTAAAGTCGATTGTGACTTTTTTGGATGTTTCTATTTTCGATATGCCTTACGAACCGTTCGAAAATTAAAAAAAAAATCTATCCATATCTTTAAATTCCTTTAACAGAATATCTGTCAATGTTTACTGTTAATATGAATGGAATTTTTGAGGACGATACGATATTGTACTCGATCTAATATTATAGTTTCAGAATATTGACTAAATGGAAACTCGTTTTTCAAAATGTGTTTTTATAACAAGTAAGGTAGGTTTTATAATTGTTTTCTTTTATTTTTGATGGATTGGTATTAGCGTTTATTTGTGTTAATACTTTTATTTCATGTATGTATTAGTTTAAGATTTTAATTATTGTTTCATTTTAAGAGTGTATTCTTTTAATAGTGTTGTAAATATCTATTTTGGTGTATCACACTGCATAAGTGTATTCGATTACTTTGTTTTTATTAATATGATGGTGTTTGAAATAAATATTTTTTTTTAAATGATAAAATTTGTCATAATTATATGAGTCGCTTAGCGGAACAGTGGTTTAATCCACAAATTTACAGAAACAGAGTTAAGCCATCTTTATAGCCATAGTGGCCTAAAATTCAGTTTCGCTAGTGTTTGATATATTATATATGTTATGATTTTATTATAGGTTACAAGAGGATATTATATACCCACGTCAATCAGCCGAAACGTGCTATCAACGATCACATCACACTGACGGGCGGATGATCTGATTTCCTCAATCTATTCGCGCTGATTGTTGCGCCGAATGCTGTTTTATTTCGGATATTACATTTGTTGTCAGTTCCGATTATGTTTATATTTCCAAAGTATAAAAAATATGAATTCGAAATATAATTTTTATAACCTTTATCCGTGAACACGTATTTATGATTGTTAGTTCGTTATTATATTTTATATGATACAAGCTGAATTTGCAGCTTTACCCCTGTGAAATTAATAAAACTTTACCTAAAACACACCAAACATCATGGCCGATTTTACCCCTTCGAGTTGTGATTTAAAAAAAGCCTATGTCCGTGTCCGGGACTCAAACTCCCTCAACACCGAATTTCATCTCAATCACTCCAGCAGTTTAAGCAGTTACAGACAGAGTTACTTTCGCATTTATAATATTAGTATAGATAGTTTATCCAACTGTTTTTTTTTAAGTCATAATATAAAACCAGACTATTATTTACCTTCTTATGGTGACAATAAATCAATAAATAAGGAACGGACGTTCCTGAATCATCGAGTCTTATAACACATTTATGTAAATAAAAAAATTAAAACATATTTCGTATTTAGGTCGGTATTTTATTTCACCAAATTGTTGGTGAAATAAAATACCGACCTGTTCGCGTGGCCTATACATTGGCATAGTACAAATTAGGTATACATAATTATCAACCCAATTAATTAGTGGTGCTTGTCTATATTCGAAACCGCAATCTTTGGTTAAGATTACCGTCGTCTAATCACTGGGCTATTTAGGAACATGATAGTAAGTGGTCGAAGCGGATAGACACGAGCATTGTCAGTGCCTGTAATAACACTGGCTTACTCGCCCTTAAGCCAGAATACAATACAACAGAATCAATTAATCGTAAATATATTGGTTGAAGCGTCAAATTTATAATGTAATAGAGTATTCATATTTATTGGGAATATATAATGTTGCAAGTAAATTATAGTGCTGAATACTTGGTGTTAGGGCTTTGTACAAGCCCGTCTCGGTAGGTACCACCCACTCATCAGATATTCTAACGCCAAATAACAGTACTCTGTATTGTTGTGTTCCGGTTAGAAGGGTGAGTGAGTCTTAGTTCCCAAGGTTAGTGTCGCATAAGTGATATAAGGAATGGTTAATACTTCTTACAGCGACTTTGTCTATGGGCGGTGGTGACCACTTACCATCAGGTGGCTCGTCCGATAACCAATGCCATAAATAAAAGAATAACATATATTGGCTTTTAATAAAAAATCAGACAGATAATACGGATCCATCTCATACGTCTGGACTATTTCAAAACACATATAAGTAAGCATATATATACATGTGTTACGCACACGCATATACATACACATCCCTCTATACATAAATTCCTACACAACACACATACTAAAATAAAACTAGTACAGTTTTTTTTTTAATTAAATTTATATAAGATAATAAATGTTATATAGACTTAGAGCTATTTTAATACGAATGAAATGTAAGCTAATAAATAAAAATGTTTTGTTTTTGTCAAGTATTTAACACAGTATGTTACGTTACGTTACGCTACGTTACGTTATCAATGTTGGGCATATCTGTATATGATACATATATATCAGGTGACAGCTACTTGATTATATTGTCTTCAAAAAAAAAAAATTATAATTATATCAAACACAGTTTACAATATGCATACAAATAGCCGATAACTTCGCCAAATTCTTAAAACATTTACAGAATACAACGTTATATTAACCCTCACCATATTTTATATTTGTAGTAAGTTTATATATAATTTATCGTGTTCCATACAATTTTCTACCAAGATATCCTTCAGATGGAATTGAATTGAAACCTCTGGGGAACAACTTCACTGGCTCTTGAACCTGATATCTAGATAAAAGGAATGTAAATAACACATGTACGAGATGCTACATATATTGTCTTCAACCCGAGCGTCTTCTAAGAGGTTGGTTTACTTTGGTAAAATGATATTATTACATCGAACGTAGTGAACCTTGTATAGATTATTTCATTGAGTGAATACATTTAGAAGATAACTCGTAAATTAATTCGCTTTAATTGTAATTATATCATTTATCAAATATATATATATACATATAAATGTTTCGGTTTGACAGCCTCGTCAGTCTAGTGACTAGCGGATTATAGCGTAGACATCATGTTGTCCAGGGTTCAAACCATGGGTTTTTCTTCAAGAACATCTTAAAAGCCGCAGCCGCTTTTTTATCGTGTCTTTGTGTTTGTCTTTGGTGTGTCTCGGCTTTTGTGTAACAAGAAACAAATAATTGCATTTATGTATGGCCAAGCTATAACTATCCTAAGTTATATCTGACTGGTCCGATTTCTAAATTCCTAATTAAATATTGTGATGTATTTTTTAAATATGTTCTATCTCCAAGTCAATTTAGCAATTTTAATATGACTGTTGAAGAAAAGTACAAATACTTTATAAAATCAAAATCAAAATATTATTTAATGAAGTAGGTTCATTAAAGCACTTTTGAATGTTTAATGTTGTATAATTGAATGTAAAGCTAAGCCAGTTCGGAAAGTAGATTTTACCGAGAAGAATCGGCAAGAAACTCAGTAGTTATTTTTCCACTATTTTATATACAGAGTATGTCAATAAAGTACTATGAAATTGATCTTGCCTGGAATTCAATAAATCCACGTTTTTTATCATTGATATCTTGTATTGAGTAATATTAATGTTTTTTTCAAAGGGATTTTAATATGCCGTTTTAAATATTATAATATATTTTGGGGTTACACCTTAAAAAAACATTAAGGTGATAATAAAATGTATTAAAGATTTTTCCTATCCGTTTTTGCTTTAACAAATGATGACAGTCGAAACCTGTTTCATATCAGCAGTCAATAATTCCAATTTGTCATGATTTACGATGAAATTATTTTTAAATATGAATTTTTAGAATAATTTAACACAAAAATCTTAATGTATAAATATTAGTGTTCTAAACAGTGTTGATAACTTTTTAAAAAAACAAAAATTTATGAATTACATAACTCAATGTTAAAAGATTATTGACGTTTAAAATAAATATAAAAAATATGGTTTCGTTTTTATCTCATTAAAAATTAAATAACAAATTGTGCACTTATATTTGCGAACGTAATTGAGTACTATAATTTATCTTATACAGTAATTAGTCCGGCAAACAAAATCGAAATATAATTAATTCAAGTAACCACTTACAAGAACGTTTGGTTGGTCTTTACAGGATTATATAAAGCGTAAAAGTAACAAGTCGTAATGTACTAAAAAACTGAAAAAAAAATTAAGTAATTACTATTTTTCATCAATTAAATTATAATTTAATATAGCTATGTATATATATGTTTAGTTTTCAACGCCTGAAAATCAACAAATACTAACTCTAAGACTATTTATTATCTATACTATATAATCTGATATATCAAAAGTCAAAGTCAAAGTCAAAAATCTTTATTCAATATAGAAGTGTTTGCACTTGCTTATTGATTGTCAAAAATCTACCACCGGTTCGGAATTTACCACCTCGGACCTGAGAAGAACCGGCGAAAGAAACTCAGCGGGATATATTTTTTTTAACCATTTTCCATGTAGGTTAACCTGTTATATAAAATATAATCTGTTGAGTAATTTAGCAAGGCAAACCAAACCAAAGCACGCCTCACACTAAGATATATGGGATCATTATGAATTACTTAAAAATAGTTATTATACTTTTTAATAAATTAATAATAAAAAGACACCTTTATATAGGTTTTTATATCGATTTAAGGAACTCCTTCATTTGGAACCATTCGTGGGTGTGAATCATGATTACCATAAAAATGCTTTCTTATCGCAATTGAACGAATATATAAACTTTACTTCGCATGAAAAGGTAGACTGGTGGTAATTCAGCTTGCAAGATTTGACCCAAAACTAAAATTTAACTAAAAATTTATTACAAGCTTGCAAAGAAAAATTAAAACTCAAATGATGTATGAGTAAAATAAAACCAAATAAAAACTATGACGCTTGTCCAGATTAAAAAAAAAAATTCATTATGTCAAAGTAATATGAAAAAAGCACTCTCAAATATTAGATTTTACAATATGATGGCTTCTGTCTGCGTTATAATATCTTTGCTATCGTCACACAACTCATCACATTTAGTTCGTGAATTTAACGTCGTTTCATTTATAAAAGTCGTTTGAAGTTCGCAAACAAGGTGAGCGAACTACTCACCTACGCCAAAGCTTGATAAAAAATCAAAACTCGAGTACGGCTTCAAAAACCTGAAAATAAATATCAAGGTAATGTAATAATGATCTAAAGAGCACTCCTTTTCCCATGACCGCTTATTCATGGATGTTGAATTCAGGAACCAGAATGTATGTGTTTGAATTCTATCTATTTTTACTTTGGAGTGAGTTACAAGCTCGAAGCGGAAAAGGATTTGTTAATTAATTAAATTTATTTCTCTTCGTAAAAAATATACTTATAGTCGAAACACTCATATAATGGATATTATAATTATTTTAGTCTGTACAGCCTAATAATATACTCAATGTATATATCTCACACTTTCAATTAGTGAGTCAGTGTAGTTACAGGCACAAGGGACATAACACCTTGACAAGGTTGGTTGCGCATTGGCGTTCTAGTGGTTAATAAACCTAATTAACCTACAATACACTTTCTATCAGATAGCCTACTGACAACTGTCAGTCCGCTAACCTATATCTAATAAAAAAAAATATTGTATCTATTAAACTAGCTTACCTGTATATAAACCTAGGTTGATACCGTCTATATGTATCACCAATGCTATATATACGGTACCAATCTCGTGTTAGAGCGTGAAGGATAAATTATTCTCTATTTAGAGTGACTTGTGTTTGCTTATCACTTATACCACAAGCTGTTCGCTGCAATTTTGCGCGAGCGCGCTCTTAAGTACTATGCTTTGTTTGCGACATCACTTTATCGTGGTATGCTATAATGTTCCTTATATATTTTGACATAAGACGGAAGCTCGCGTGGATAAAATTTCCCCTTGTTGATGTAATTTGGTATTGGGTGTTCGGTAAATTCATATTGACTGCTAAAGCTGAGTTTATTATGCAGTGCTTGTCAGCAGTGGAGAAACTTGAAGCGATGTGTTATTATTAAATAACTAGATTTATTATTTTAAGGTAAAAAAATATTTCGAAAATATATCAAAATCGAACCGGTTTTACGTTTTGACAATGTTAAAATGATTTAATATACATCACCAGGTTTTGATTATTTGTGAGTTCAGTCATAATTTAACTTGTTTTTTTGGTGACAAATCTCATAAATTATAACATATAATTACATATATAAAAACGGTTTAATTTATATATGTAAATAATATGTTATATATTTTTGTAAAATAAAAACTTAATATTTATTTTAATTAAATAAATCCTCCGAAGTCAATCCCTAAAATCAGAATCAATTTATAACGCTCTACATCCCTGACTGCGAGATCGACTGACTATATAAACCGTTTTAGTCCATTTCGAGCATAAAGACTATGACAGACGGACTGACAGACACAAGAGTGATTCTTAAAGACATTTGTTTCATCAAAAAAACAAAGCCCTTAGAATATGAAACACAAAATATAAGTCTACAATGTGAAAGCTAGACATGTTTCAACTTCATTTTTGACGTTCTTCAAGGGAACATTCATATATAATGCAGGGGTTTATATATTATAAGACTTACTTTGAGTATATTCCACTTACGCCGAATCCTGCCATTAATGTAGCATGCATAAGCAAATGGGCCGCCTGCTGGTAAGTGATCACATTCGTACGACGCCAATTCGCCACCAACCTTGGGAACAAAGATGTTATGTCCCCTGTGTCCGTAGTTACACTGGCACACTCATCCTTCAAACAGGAACACAACAATACTGATTATAGCTGTTTGACAGTAGAATGTCCGATGAGTGGGTGGTACCTACCCAGATGGGCTTGCAAAAAGTCCTACCATCAAGTTTAATTATATTTTATTATTAATACTTTTATAATCATTGTACAGTATTATTAATACGTATCGTAGTCAAGAGCTTATAAAAAGGAAAATCAGTGTTTAAAGTAAAATACAAATTAGTTCATGAAAATTTAGATTAAGCCGCATTTTTATTTCGTTCCTAAGGTTATTAATCTATTTTGATTCATTAAAAAAACAACAGTATTTATCCATTTTTTCTTTTAAGATCTGATAAGATGGTAATATAAAAATTAAGTTTTAAGTTATTTGTTACTACTTAAGCTGTAACTTCAACGTACAAACAGACTTCCTTAATAACAGTTTAATAGCAATAGCGATTTTGCGGAGTTTCCTGACCAGTTATAAATTATTCCTCAAAAGTTATCCAGCAACGTTTCGAACTCCAAACTCCATAATTTCAACTTAGTTAAGACGGCACAGAGTTAATTTTAGTAGATTTTTAATTACATGATTTTCATTTAACGTTTTGAAATATTTCAATTCGAAATTTAAATTTAGAATTAAACACGTTTTGATATATTGCGTAGAGTGAAGCGAAAAGGTTTTATATGGGATCGGTTAATTTTTTTTTGTAATGACTTAGTCTTAAGTTACGAAAGTATTATATTCAATTTAGTCTGACATTAATTACGAAATAAGCGAACAATATATTTAATGAGTTGAAAATACAATTACATTTATAATAACAACAAATAAAATAATGAATCCAATTATTTTATTCATTAGCGAAACCTAAACTATAATAAATTAAGAAAATAACATTTATAAATCTTATTATTAAAATAAAAACATCGTTAGTAATAGTTTTCTTTGTATACTTATGTATTATAAAAGTACGATAATGATGCCCTTTTGATCAATTTTATAATGTATAATGCACAAGTGTATGCAAGCAAAGATGCGTATTGAGTTCCTTCACTGTCAAAATTTTTATGCCAAAAAAAATCGTATAAATTTATATGATACATTTACATATATCAGTCGTGGTGGAATGTGTTGGATTAAGCTCTAAGTTTTCTCCATAAGATGACAGACATACAGTTACTTAACTTTACGTCACATGTATGAATATATTAAGATTTTCAATATACACTTGTGGCATACATTTTACAGTACACTCTAAGATTTATCGTAAATATCTTGTACCGTATCGTGAAACACGGAACCGCCAGCTGGTGTGAGGTGTTATTACCGTCATGAACATTTATGCTAAGTGTCAAAGGTAATGGCACCATTAGCGTGTTCACTTCATTCCAACGTTTAATATCTTGGCGCACTTCACTTCACTTCGCTTCAACATTTAATAAATTAGGGTTACGTGAAGCTTTTTAATTTGTTATTTAAGTTCCAAATTTGAAAACTTAAATTTATACCATCGACTGTCAAAAATGTTACTAGTACAACTTCTGAGCCAAGGTCCTTTTGATGAGTATAAACAATTTAAGTTAGTAAAAGATACATAGTAGAAGTTATTGCAAGTCCGTCAAATAACAATACTTAATATTGTTGTGTTCCAGTTTGAAGAGGGATTGAGCCAATGTATTGGTCGTTGGTGACCACTTACCATTGGCCGGCCTAGTAGCTAGTCTGCTGACCTAATTGAAATAAATATATGTAGCACAAGTTGGCTAAAACGTCCTCAATTTTTGAAGAGATTTTAGTACAGTCCACGACACTATTCCTATGGGGATTGGTGACACACAGAATACATTTTTTATTCATCTCGTGTTTTTCAGGAAAGAAAATCAGAGTAAGGAAATATGCACGTATCAGAAAAATAACTGCATCATTTGTATCAATCGACTCGCATACTGGAATAAGCACCAAAGCTTCCCAAATGACAAGATTCTTTGCTCAGCAGCGGAACTTAAAGGGCTGTTACATAAACAATCCCTAAATTAACGTCAACATTGTCGAGGTATATAAGTGATTACGTACAATTTAATCAACAAGATCAAATGATGTATTAAACGAAGTACTTTCCACCACATATAACTTTATTGCATTAAGGTTACAAATATTGATATTATCAACGTATACTCATAGTAAACGTTGTGAAATTACAAAAGACAATTGTTTAACCAGCTTTTCTAACGTATATGGGTATATGTGCACTTAGATAGGTTAGGTTATAAACATTTGACGTATTTATAAACAACATGGGAAATGAGTCACATAGTGATAATTAGTAAGTATAAGGCCGCCAATCTCAAAGGCATTGGCGCTGTAAGAAATGTTAAGCATACCTTACATCACCAATGCACCACCAACCCTCCAAGGCTAAGATGTTTAGTCTTCAAACTCACTAGACAAACTTCCAATAATAATAAATTATTTGGTGAAGTGGATATTGAAAGAGAAATTTCATTTGTCAGTCAGTTTGTACTTGTATAATATGTAAAAGTAAAATCCTTTTTTTTAAACTATATCTAACACTAATTTTCGACCATCCACTTTAATTAGCACCTGGTGTATGAATATATTTTAAATTTAACTTTAGTGACCTAAATATTGACTCCTGAGTAACAGATGTGTGAATATAAACTTAGTACAGAGAATTTGTATTCCAAGTTTGAAATAGTCGACAAACTTTTTAAATTTGGAGTTTAGTCGCGCGGGTAATTTTAAAGTTTGTAAGTATCCAGAAAGTTAGGCCGAGATAGTAAAAACTGAGGGTACTCGAACTCCGTATTCGCAATACGTGAACCAAAAGTAAATTTAGAATTTCAATCTTTAGGAAGTTCCGTTAATTCATTGTTTGAGTTTAACTTCGATTTCGAGCTTGAAACATACGTATGAATTAGGGAATCATGACTCTGTTTTAAGTCTCATAAATATTGAGCAGACTGTACTCCGCTCTTGTTCTGCAACTTGACGTCAGATGAATACATGTTTATGTATGTTTTTCGTAATGTATGTATTTATGGATGCTAAAAGGAATTGAAAATTGTAAGAAACAGCTAACGATTTTTTGATTCAAAATCTTTGATCTATAAATTTCGTAAATGGATACGAAGAATATTGAAAATTTGAAATATGGACGAAATATTTGTTTTACATAACAACATACCGATAAACATTGATCGTTCGATGGTAAGTCATGGATATATTACTGTCAATTGTTTTTTTCAATTCAAAGAAAGTTTGTTTTGATTTTAAATATGGAAATAAAAAGTCATTCAAATAACTATCTATTTTTACTTTTTTTTTAACTTAAACGTCATCATTTTCGTCAATGGACATAATTATCCAGATGCTATTCAAGATAGTCCCATATGTTTATGAACAGTATTTGCTAGAAATAAAGCGTACATAACCTATAAAATACATTAATATTCTTCGATGTAGTTCTAAGGTATTATTTTATTTGACTCTCTCATCTAGTTCTCACGTTATAAGGCTGCTAATTTCAAAGTCAATTCCAGGGTCGAGTCAATAAATGTTTTTCTATCAAGAAAATTTCAGTGGTATCCGGAGTTTGGAAGTTAGTAGTATTAACACTTTTGTTCTTCGGAAAGCATATAAAACTAATTAGTCCTGTGCTTGAACTCTTTCCGATCGCGTTGGATTTGCCGTCTCATTTGTTCATAAAGGTTAGGAAACAGAAGGTATGATTGTAATTCAGCACACACTTGGGAATATGAGCTAGCTAATCTTACTTGATTACAACTGATTTTAAAATCTGTCAAGAGGACATCGTCAATATATCACTCGTAATATAAGAACAAAGCAAACGTCAATACTCATACAAGACAGCGTCGCAGAACTATCGATAGATGACCTCGAAAACAAATCAGGATATCGATAGTACTATCGATAGTATCGTTTTGATCAATACTATCGATATTATCGATAGCTCTCCGTGAACAATACTATTGATTACGGCAATACTATCGATAGTATCGATAGTTTTATACTATCGATAGATTAGGTTAAAAGTAATGGTTTTTGCAATACTATTGATATTATCGCTAACACCTTAACTATCGGTAGTCTACCGGTAGTGGACTATCCATAATATGCATATTATGCAACACTAATACAAGATTCCACTGGCTAACTTAGACATAAGCTTCTAATTAAACACATAAAAATAAAAGTATTGATCTGAGGATCAAGCTTGGGAGTCATACGTTTCAACCAATCACGATATCGGTTAATTCAACAAATAATCCATAAATTCAAAAGAATAATAAATTAAATGTCAATACTGGCTTCATACTTAATGTTTATCACATAATAATTAAACTGTCCGTGTGTTTAATCTGTCATGCGAGTGTTAATAACATTTAACCGAAGTTTCGTGTATGATAATGGATTGGCATTCATGTAAAAAGCTTTTAGCTTTTAAACTATTATTGTGTTTTTGCTTTCGTTATTCGAGAGTTTATTTTGCTTTATGGAAATATTTGGTTGTTTTTCTTTTATGTGGTTTATTGTAACTGTGGATTGAGGTTAAGAAAATACGTGTTTACAGTATGGAAATTATATAGGGCAGGGATTAATTTTAATCATTAAGCAGCCTATAAATTTCCCACTACTGGGCTAAGGCTTCCTTTCCCTACGAGGAGCAGGTTTGGAGCATATCCCACCACGCTACTCCACTGCGACTTGGTGGAATACACATATGACAGAACTTCGTTGAAATTGAAACATGCAGGTTTCCTCACCTTCATCGCCGAACACGAAATGAATTATAAACACAAAACGCATCATGTAACACATACACATCGGTTAAGATGCACGCGTTCTAACCACGAGGCCATCTCAGCTCTTTCGTACGTTTTTGTAGGACATTTAATGTAGGACCTTATTACACTTGCTTAACTCACTAGATATGTCCCGCAACTTCAATTGTGTGAAATTTGAATTGTATGTTTTTATCATTTTATATTTCATTCCGTATTTTGACTGATTGGATGATTTTTATTTTTATTGCGACCTTGTTTGGTTGTAGCGTGAAGTTAATAGCCTATCCCTCAATAAACGGCATACCAAACGCAAAGGAAACTTTTCAAATCAATCAATTAATCTCCAGCTTTATAATTGAACCTTTTTTTATATTTTAACATTATTTATAGACAGACCTTTTGCCTTTAATTCTATATGTTAACAAATCGTTTTTAAATGTTAAGTAAAAATTATTTTATCTAGTATTTAATTTTCACATCATTTTTTGTATATAACGTATATGTATGTATAATCACATGTACGCGTGTTTGTATTTGGGAGAATTATTATATAATTTTTCTTAAAAATTATTGTTTTTACTCAAATATATCCTCTATTATTGGCTTATAGAATAATAGTTTTAGAATTAAGCTCGTATTTTGTGCAATGTTGTTGCAATAAAGTGTCCAATAAATATTTGACAGCAAAAGTCTAGACTTCTCTTACTCATATATAAAACAAATGTTTATTCAAATTACGAACCGAGCCAAAAATACGATCCGAAGAAGGCAACGAATATAATTTCAAATAAAGAATCCGTCAATAAAACCGCAGCCCAACCGATAACAAACAAACAAATCGTTCCGACCGACTGATTCAAATCAAAACATCAATAAAACATGGTTGCGAATACCAATTCCTTTTTCAAACCCTTTTGAATGATTAACGCGCGAGAATCATTCAACGTCAACGCACATTAACCGTTCGTTTGCGGCCTATTTGTTCATTCGCTCGTTCGCTCATTTAGTTACGTCATTAGTACAACACCCGCCAATTTTAGAGAGCGATTTTTTACTAGCCCGAGTTAATTTGCTAAGGGCGGGTAAATAAATGTGCGAGGCTTAGACCGATGGTTGCCGACTTAAAATTCTTTGTATTTTTTTTTCTCTTTAGTCCTTTCAGTGGATTACGAGCGAGTAATTTTGTGCTTTAGGAAATAATAGGCAGTCGACTAAGCGTAATGTTTTTTTTTTCAATGTTAAAGAGCTATGTCGGATATTTCTTCAACCAAATACTGAGCCAGTAGGTTCATCTATCTTTCAATGCAATCAATGAGTATTTGCTTGCATCATCGTAAGAGTGTTTAATCTGATGTGAGTAGTCAATCCATTTTTAAATTTATATTAGATTAACTTTTTTTTTATAATTATGAGTAGCAAAAGGAATTCTTATACGAAGTAGTCACTACATAAATAAGAAATATAAGAATTTCCGTAACAAGTAAATGTATATATTTCAATGTCAACCTTTGATGGGTTTTAAAATATTATGAGACTTGTGACTGTGAACACATTGTCTCACTAACCCTTCAAAGTTGAACAATTGTATAAAGTATAATTGTTTGGCGGTGGTGATAATTCAGTGGTACTAAGATAGGCCTAGCACCCGCACTGATGTCTACCATCAGTCTAAATATATCTAAACATATAATAAAATTTGAGTGTCTGTTTGAAATATTAAAATAACCGCTTTTTACTAAATGCATATGTATGTATATGTATATATATGTCTGTCTGTTTGTTCCGGTTAATCTATTTAACGGCTGGACCGATTTTGACGGAATTTTCACTGGCAGATTGCTAATGTAATAAGGAGTAACTTAGGCTATTTTTATTTTAGAATTATATATAAAATAATAATAAAGTTATTATAAATAGTAATAGTTAATTAAAGTTATGCTGCAATGGTCAAATACTGTCAAGTGCCGCGAGGAGCCCTCGCGCCGCCATCACGTCAGATTCCTCCCACCAACGACTTAATATCACAAAAGCTGCCTTATATAGAACTACTAAGTTATAGTAAAAGCTGCGAACTAAACAATAACGCGCACGAAGTCGCGGGCACAGCTAGTTAAATAAAAAATATAAAATTTTATATCTATGTTGAGGAGTTCCTTAATCTGGAACTAATCCTGTATGTATCAAATTATGCTTACCATAAAAATACATTGTCGTTATAACTGAACCTACAGGAAAAATATTAATCCCGTACAATAAAAAGAAGTGCTAATATTTCAGCTTGCAAGATTTGCAAACTCAAACAAATCAAGTTAAATAAAAACCTTTTAAAAAACAACATTGTATAATTTATACAATATATATTTTAAATATCGAACATAACCCATTCTTTAAACGTTTTAAACGTACTATCAAAACATATGATACGGCTTATCATATTTTTAACGTTTATTTTTTATGTATGGATAAATTGCATTTTTCATGCGAGCTGTTCAAGTGTGAACACTGCGCCGTGCTGGGATATAAAACCTTATTTATGCAGCTGACGACATACATTATATAAATATTGTGTTCGATTTTTAAACGATTACGGTAAATTTAAAGGAAGTATAACTCCTGCAAGTCGATGATAGTGCAATGTGGGTAACCTTACAATGTAACTCAAAATCAAAAGTAAGACGTAAGACAAAGATAAGTTCAGATGAAAAATAACAGATTGTAATTCCATTGCTGGAGGACCCCGTCACTTTTTAGAGGAGAAGGCTTGAAGATAATTACACAACTTGAACAACACAATGGTTAATGGATACATTAGGTATATGGCACACGGTTATTCGACTCATACCGGTCGTCTCGATGTTTTCCTTCTCCTCCGAGTACAGGAATTATAAACACATATTATCAAAGTGAAAATTGCTCCTTGCTCGGGTTCGAGCGTCACGATTCACATGTTCCGAATCCTGGGCTATTTTGGAACATAAAGCCATAATGGCGCAGTTTCATACATCTTGTAGCTTGAATCATCGCGAATACCGCTGTAATTGAAATAAAACCTCGTTCAGACACCACTAAATATATGTATGTAAAATCAGTGTTTTTGTATTTATAAAATTCCAGCCAGATGGTGCGACAATATACAGACACCGAGCTTTGTTTTAAATTTACGGCAAACGCTTATTGTTATGGGTATAGCTACGGTCGATATTATTTTTAAGCTTCAAAATATTTTTAACACCGTAGAGCGATACTATACTATCCTGTATTGTAATAAGTTGATACATAAAAACCTCGTTGGTCTAGTGGCTAGCTCATAAGAATCACGTTCAAGCTCCGGGATGGGTGACAAAAAGTTATAGGTTTTGCCGTCAGAAATTGCTGAAGGCTAAACTGAGAAATTCTGGTTGAAGTTAGCAATGTTAAAGTTCCTATGCTCTGAATTTAAAGCTATTTGTCCTACGCCTGAACTCTTTCTGGTCATGTTGAAATGCCATTTAATTGAATTATGAGTGACGGACAGACATACTTGAACGTTGCCATATCGTCATCATCAACATGATTAAAGTCCTTTGAATTCAAGCGTTTATTGAATCCATTTACTAAAACAGTTAAAATTAACTAACTAACACTAACCCAAAAACTGTATGAATTTGGGCTTAATTGCTTATTAGCAACTGGTTTCAGTATATATATATATATATATTCACATATATAATAATATATTTTTTGGAGAAAATCGTTTTTGAAATATATCTCATACAAACATATTGAAAAGTAAGCCAAAAATGTAAAAGTCTGTAATTATTTCAGAGTAGGGCAAAATCCGGTATTGCATAAATCCTACCACCGGTAGAAAATAAGGCTAAAAATATATTTTTTTTTTATTTGGAAAATAATTTTAGAATGGATACGAGCAATGCCCATTCTGTAATGTTTGCTAATTTACGAGAACATTAAACGTGAGCATAACACCTTTAAGCATAGCAATAAACAGGCCAATAGGAAAACTCGGACAACAGTCAAGGCACTATAAAAATATAAATAGCCTAAACCAAAATATACTTGAGCCGAGATGGCCCAGTGGTTAGAACGTGTGCATCTTAACCGATGATTTCGGGTTCAAACCCAGGCACCACTGAAATTTCATGTGCTTAATTTGTGTTTATAATTCATCTCGTGCTCGGCGGTGAAGGAAAACATCGTGAGGAAACCTGCATGTGTCTAATTTCAACGAAAATTAGCATCATGTGTATTGCGCCAACCCGCATTGGAGCAGGTGGTGGAATATGCTCCAAACCTTCTCCTCAAAGGGAGAGGAGGCCTTTATCCTAGCAGTGGGACATTTACGGGCTGCTAATGTAATGTATGTAAAAATATACTTTATATTAAACTACCATCGATTCGGTATGGTTTGTCAAGAAGGATTAACATTAAATGAAGTGGTTAATCAATCATATAGTAGAGATAGACAGATTAAAAACCTAACGATCACAGTTCACGCGGTTTTATAACATCTATAATATATATTTTAAATTGCGCTTGAAGTTGACTTTAATCAAAAACGTGGAATAAAAGTTACAATACATGGAAACCTCATGGATATGAGGTAATCAAATCTAGTCAAGACATCAGTGACTTAATCAGCCAGAAGAAGAATCAAGGATTCTAAAGTTTTTGCGTCTAACCTGTGAGGCTGACTGGTTAAATGAAAACCAATGATAACCGCCTCAGTGATTAAGGTTGCATTATATCTTGAAAGAAATAAAATCGACGAAGAAACCATTTGTCAATTCTATAGTCTGGGTGCCGGTGATGAGAATATTTATATCATTTGCTCAAAAATGGCAGTTATTTTCAGCGACAGCGATATACTACAAGAAATATTAGGTACCGCATCTGCACCCTATTATTAAGAATAATACAAATGACCTTTGTCTGAATACCACCTCGCTCATCAGTTATCCTACCGAACACCTACTTGGCAATTACTTTGTATTGCTGTTTGGCAATTTAAAAGAGGAGTAAATCATTGAACTCGACAAAACAAAAGAGACAAACGATCACATTAACCGAAGTTAATCATTTCTTGGGTATTGGGTGAAACAACTAGTGCTTACTTCTGATTGCTAATGTCTATGGGCGTAGAGGACATCAGATTATCGGGTAACACATTACCGGCCCGCGGCAATCCTAATGACGAATGTAAAATATTTGACTTCAGATAAGATATGATAACAAATTACAATTGGATCATTATATTTTACGTGACCGTTCCGTTAGTCTAGATGGTATGGTTTTCAGAGCTCTCCTCTTACGGATACCTTTTTGAAGGTTTCTCTGAGTAAAAATTAGGTGACATACGATAAATCAAGATAGGAAGAGCTATTCCGTAAGAAACTCGGAACTCTCACCGTAACACTAGCGTGAATGTAAAAAAGTGATATTGATTTAGATAATTCTATAATTTATAGGATAAAATTAAAGGACTAAAATGGCTTATCACCGTTAATCGTTTGTCAACATTTTACGAGTGAGATGCGAAGTCAATTTTTAAAGAATCGTCCTTCAGATAGAAGTCCTAGATACTTTTATATATTTTTTTATTTTATAATTAATTGCACATTTTTTCATACATTTAATTATGAGTCATATTCAAAAGTTGTTTCTGACCGATACGGGGTTTAATTTTCAGCACTTGCCATATACAGTAGTATAGTATCTTCTATAGAAGTAGTAGAATTATATGGTGATTTATTACCAATTAATTAGGAACTCCTTATCATTATAGTTGTGAATAGCAATAAGTAATCTTACTACGTCCTAATGGTCATGGTAAAGTGGGTTACAGAGAGGGCCACTCCCCTAATCTAACCACATGGGGTCCGGTATTACGCACCTATTACGTCGGTAATTAATTAAGCGTGAGCTTGACGATCTCTTTGATGTTTTTAACGTTAGAACTCAAGTTAGCTTACAATAAACATTTTCTATTTTTGAATTGTTAATATTGCTATAATTCATATGTATTTTGTGTAAAATTCAAATGTTATGTCAAAAGTTAAGAAGAGGAAAGTACGACAAATTTTACTAGATATATTTAACATCGAGATTCTGATATAAAAATGAGAAGTATAACGTTTCATAGAGTATTACAGATGAATACAATAATAATAATAACAATAAATTTATCTTCTAGATAACGTACGAAAGAGTTATATTTGTAATAAACATCTTATCATCAGTAGACCGTTATTATTTAGCATAATACGGACGTTACCGTTCAAACTAACGATATGATATATATTCACATTATTAGGTATAGTATAACTGTTGTGTAACTTCTAACAGACTAGCTAGTGGACCGAACTTCGTTCGTATAAAATTATCATTTAGCGAATGATATTATTAACACAATTTGGTATGGTACTAAAACCACTGTACCTGTTCCACTACAGGACTTTACCTTTCCGTTTAAGTAGGTTTAGAGCTAATTTAATATCGCTGCACCAACTTGGAACACATTTAAATTTAGAAGTGTTTGCCCGAGTTCAAATATGTAGTTGTCGGTTGATATTTACTATAGCGCTGTAAAAATTATTAACCAACTTTGGGACTTAGATGTTATGTCTCTTGTGACTGTAGTTACACTGGCTAACTAACCCTAAACACCAGAATTCAACAATACTGGAGATTGCTGTTTGGCGGAAGAATATCTGATGAGTGGGTCGTACTTGCCCAGACAGGCTGGCACAAAGCTCTATCACCAAACAAAACTAACTAATAACTACTGGATCATTTTAGATCTCCTTGTATAAAGACTTTATACATTTATCAGTTTTATTATACTGTTAAATATAAATACCTTATACTATTAATGTGTACGGTTTGAAAGCTGCGTCGGTGGAACAGGTTCAATGGACATCTTGTGACTCCCGGTGTCACGAATGACTTATTTCTACAATACTATTTTCTAGACTATCTTTAAATAAACTAAGAATAGACCTTTTAGAATTCAGTTAAGAAAAATAATGAGAATGTACGAAGCAAAGATAGCATTTAATGTTAGACCTGTATTCTGTAAGAACAACATTAGCTATAATTATCAGAGTTTAAAGGCTATCTTTATGAAAATTGGGTATCATTGTAAGGCGGTTTCCTTAATTTCACGAGTGATATTCGAAGTGTGTTCTCATAAAGCACTATCAGTGCACAGCTGTTTTAATACATGGATGGCATTCACACTCCGTAGTGTAAGGCTCTACTCGTATGTAATATTTATTACTTTCTATTTGCTGTCACTACATATTATAAAAAAAAAAACCCACGTCGTGTTTATATGTCTGTCTGTCTGGTTGAAGTGATTCATAAGCATTGAGAAAGGTTTAAGTGTATAATTGATTAGGCTTTGTATAAATTGACTGAAGTATTACGATGATTGTTGATGTCGTAAAAATATAAGCCGTGAACTTTATTAGAGTGTGCCCCGATAACCCAAAAACCTTTATTTCACGCGTTTATACTATACTATAAAGAAAACTATGTAGGTATAAATAGTTTACTTTTGTATGATAGTAAAATTATTTTAAAGAATGTTGTAAAAACACTAACCGCACGCGACATTTCAATCCATTTTAATACGATTTACGTGGTAGTATATAATTCGTATTAATATCAGCTCGACTCAGGAGCGTGTGGGTATTTGTTAAATATTCATACCCTAAATACATTACGCTATCCGACTTAAATCGGTGCCTAAGTCATGAGCGTGTATCTTGTCCTGGATCCCTTGAATATCCATCTCAGTTACGTTTTAGTTATTAATGTGTGGTCCATTTTATTAGATTTATACGGACGAAAATATACGTTCTGTGGATAAATTCTATCTAGTGTTAAAAGTGAAAGTAAGTTTGTGTATTTCTTTGCTTGTTACGCTTTCACGTCTTAACTTATCAACCAATAATACTAATGTATTTATTTGCTAGGTTGTGGGGATTACATTTTTTTTAATGATATACATAGGTTAGGCGGACGAGCAAATGGTCCTGATGGTGAAATGTCACCACCGCCCAGATAATGGCTTGTAAGAAATATTAACCATTTCTTACATCGCCAATGCGCCACCGATCTTGGGAGCTAAGATATCATGTCCCTTCTGCCTATAGTTACTCAACCTTCAAACGGGAACGCAACAATACTGGGTACTGCTGTTTGATTTGTGGATATATGTAGTAGGTACCTACCCAGACGGGGTAACAGAAAGCTACCATCAAGTAAAGTAATGTGCAAATGCTTCATTTTTAAAATCATGATAACTATTGTCAAAGATGAAACACAAAACAGAGAAAAAAGTCTTTATATGAATATAAATAATATTAATTCTGTCAAAAAATTAATAATAATGTCCAACAATAATTAAAAAAAAAATTGAACGTGTTTGACTTGGGACGCCCGACAGAAGTGATAACTAAACTGTCCGAAATACAGCTAGCATTGGGTTAGAGTGGGAGAGGAGGAGCCTGCCTACCGCTGCCGTACGAGTACGAGTTACTATTATTCCAAGGTTGGCGGTGCATTGGTGATGTAAGTATTGGTTAATATTTGTCGCAGCACCAATGTCTGTGGGTAGTGGTGACCACGTACTATCATCTGTGTATCATGTGTGTATTAATTATAAATATCATGAGTAACGCGTAATCAATTTTTATGTAATTATTTGTATTCAATATCAGACTTCGTGGAATAATTCTAGATACATAAATATTCGATGGCTCATTAACGATAACACAAGTATTATTATCGAGCTTCTTTTATAATAAATAAATAAATAAATAAATATTGGACAGCATCACATACATTATTCTGATTCCAATGTAAGGTACCACAAACACCCAGACCCAAGACATCATAGAAAATTAATGAACTTTTTCTACATCGACTCGGCTGGGAAACGAACCCGGGACCTCAGAGTAGCGTACCCATGAAAACCGGTGTACACACTACGCGACCACGGAGGTCGCGAGAAATATTTTTGATAAGAAATCTATACGGAATCATGTGCAATGTGATAAAAGAAATGGATTTGTACGACTAGATAGTATGTAAATGTTGTAAGATGTTTAGTATTAAAACAATCTATGTACCTCACAAAAGTGCTAATCACGCAATGTTTATATATGAAGTTCACTATATATTTTTGTTTAAAAAAAGAACTTTAATAATTAAGTCATATTATTCAATATTTAATTATAGTATACGATGAAAAGTACAGTTAATTCGTCAAATATTATTTGCTTTTGATTTAGTGGCTGCAGATTCTGAGGTCTTGAGTTCAATTGCCAGATCTGACTAAGTTAATTTTATTGTTTTTTTCTTTTGGCAATTGAGGCTGCTTGTATAAGAGTGCCAAAATATATATATTTTTTATACAGCTTACACTGCACTGACCCCAAATAGCTGGTATTTGGCCCATTTGTGCTAAGGACATACGAATCATATTAATCAATATACGTTAACAAAATTGGGATGCGTTCAGTTCATTTTACTATACACGAATGAAATAAATTCAAGACAATGAGATCGACCTCTTGTAACTTTGGCCAGAGGCAAAGGTTTAGTGAGTGACCTTGGCCCATTTGCCAAATGTTTATCTGGGCTCGATCCATGTAAATCGTCCCATTGAAAGATCTGACCCTTTGCATAAATATATTATAAACATACCTCGAATCCGACGCGGGCATTACCACGTGGACTGCTAATCTATACGCCCTATATCAGTTACAGTGTTGAATATTCAAATGTGAATTAAAGTCATCCTTATAGTATCTGCTAAATTTGTAAAATGAATAAAGGTAAATTATTTTGTTTCAATTATCTTTTACTTGGCATTTACTTTGAATATTCAAAAAATAAGGCTTGTAATACTGTACATGATAGAACAGTTTACACGACAGATCCGCGTGCAATTTTTGATACGCGCAAGACACGGCGCCAAAGAACTACATAGAAAATTAAGCCGCTCACGACAGCACGCGGCAGTGGTGACGTGTCGCTTTAATGGGTTCTGACACATTTTTTTATAATATTGGAGATGATGTTATATGTACATGTGTATGGTTTTTAAAAGAGTAGCTATTATTTCCTTGCCAGTTCTTATCGTTCGAATCTACATTTCGCACCAGTGCTAGCTTAATATTAAAATTAACCTTATAAGATCTTACTCGAATAGAGTAAAATTTTATTTATTTGGCAAAACTATAGTATAAATTAATAGATGCTGACTATGAATTTGGTTAAGAGGCTAGCGTAAAAAACTACCGATCGTGATACGTTCAAACACCGGTTTAAATTTTATTGGGCTATTCGGCCGAGAAATTCTTAGAAGCAGTCCAGAATCTGAAATTTGTAGTGCATACAATATTTGAAGCCGATGGGTCTGAGCTTTGATTCTTTCCAATCAATTTAGATTTGCGTTCTCATTGGGTTATGATATGATGCAAGACAGATATCTATTCCCTATAGACCTGTCCTTACGCACACACTTTTGCCCTAAGTATTCTAGCTAAAGAAACTGGCTAGTTTTAATTGGAAATAACCGACGCTATTATTTACGTGTTATTCATTTTATACGAATTAGTATGAAAACTAATGAAATTTATTTGAAAGATTACACTATTTATAAGACAGTTCTTTGTACGCTTATTGTAAAATCATAAACAAAATGTCTGTTCGAGAAAATATTTTAAATTAACGTTAATTACGGAACGAATTACGTTTATTAATTTTAATTACGGAAATTATTCGGTAAGAAGCTCTCAAAACTAAGGGACTCTTTCAACAATAAAATAATATTGATAAGTTAAATAAACAAATACATAATCACTACATTCGTAAACATGTCTTCATAAAACTTTGTCGAGATAATTGTGTAAAATTTAAACTTAAGAATGTCCATGCTAATAGCCAATTTTGTGCGAAATCAGCGGGCGCTTAATCTTTTAATCAGTGGAATTCGTCTAAGAATTAATTAACAGAAATCTCGAAAATCGTCCCGTCAAACCAGTCCGTAAGTGGAGTCTTTATGCTGAAGGGTCAGGGTCAGGCCCAAATGACCCCTTAGGGCGACCCTTTTTAATGAAAGCTTCAAACAACGCTTGCGTCAGTCTCGTCGTATTTTTGTTTGAAGAGCTGAAAGCTGAGTACCTCTCAGTCATCAGTCTGATGGTTTGTTTCGACATTCGTGACATTTTTAATTTTAAAAGCGGTGGAAGATTATATTCTATAGCTTAACGTAACTTTAACGTAACATGAAGGTCATTATTATAAACTGTGACTTAGAATACCCGGAGTCTGTATTCGTTGATTTACCTATGTTTTTAGTTAATGAGAGGACTACAAAAGGTTTAGCTTAGATTATCAAACAAAGCATACGGAACATTATAGTGAATCAACAAAAGCGAATACAAATACACGGCAAAACGACGCGTCTTTCTGTTAGTACGTCAATATTTAATAATGAAAGTGACAGCGTAGTTTTTGCTTCACTATTATAATAATAATAATTTATATAAAAGAATTATGATTATGATTATAAAACTATTATAATTATAATCAAAATTTCCCTATTTTCAGTTTTATATTTATAATGGGACGTAAGCTTTGATCAGTTGCTTTCGATACAATATTTATTCCCGAATAATAGTTACTTTATATTTAATTTAATCTATAACAAGACAATTTCAATATTCTTATAAAATCCTACTAGAGTACTGTATATATTTTTTCATGTATTTAATTTTTTATTCTTAATAATCTTTAAATTAATTTATTTGAAACACCATCGGCATATTCACAAAAACAATGAAATCAAAATCACACGGACCAGTGCAGTGTGATACACCACTACAGGTGGTGTACACACTACAGTTTGATACAGCACTAATCAATTAAATAAAAAGTAATGCACTCTTAAATTAATAACAAAACTTAAACTAGTGCAAACTTAGACAAAAGATACGGCTTAATACTTAATACAAACGAACTAAATAATTAGAAACCTCTAAAAATAAAAAATATATAAAATTTAATTTAAACTGATATTTTGCACACGCTTAATTCTAGTAACAATAATTGTACAATAATTTACTTATTACGTAATATCATTGTACTATTTATTGTTAATTTCCTAGTAACGAATATCAATTATAATTCAGTTAATTTGTTTCATTAATAATAGTATTTAGCTTTGTAACCGTACTTTATAGATATTTGTTTTTTATGTAATGGAGAAGGCTGTAATTATTATACCAAAAAAAAAAGTTCCAACGTTAAAAAGACCTACCCAAGCGCGTTGAATATAAATATTTCCTCTTTTGTTATTAGCTACGATAAATCGCCCAATTCTTGATCAATCTTATTACAATAGAAATAAGGGTTATATTACAAAAATCAGAATATACAAGAACGGCGCATTGTATACAGCAAATTGCGTCTTTCCTATTGAACCATAAGCCATTGTATGGAAGTCAGTTTGATCAGCTTCGTACAAATTGTTATCGGTTTTAATATCCGCTAAGACATTCATATTAGCCTCATTATTTATAGCAATATTTTTTTTTTAAATATTGTAACAATCGTTCTCGTTTCAAATTGTTCGATTTCAAAAAATATATTAGTAACAGGTGAGGATTTTTAGTACACTGTTTTTTAATAAGTCTGCCGAGATTAAATACTGCCAAAATTTTCGAACGATGCTATTAATTTATAACCTCATAGAAATTAATTCGTCACATTATTATCTTGTATTGGATATACTTGGATTATCTTGTAAGTCGAATTGCTATCCTCTAAAACCTCTGCAATTACTGAATATCTATGTAATATATATCGTAAATTTATAAGCATATAAAATTAACCTAGAACTTTATAAGCTATTTAAATTTAGTTTTTGAACCAGTTTACACTATGGTTAGATTTATTAACAATGCTTATACAAGTACTGATACAAGTGACGCTGTTATAATATAGTAAAGGTTTATTTATTTATTATAGCTGTGTTTAAGTTAGGCGATCATCCGTAAACATTTTCAAAGAAAAAATCTACTCATAAGGGATAGTATTAGTCACTTTTTGTGTGTTACTCGATTTAGACGACCTCCGTGGTGGAGTAGTGTGTACGCCGGTTTCCATGGGTATGGCATGGCAGAGTCGATGTAGGAAAAGTTAGTTTTCTATGTTGTCTTGGGTCTGGGTGTTTATTTTTTTCTTTTTTTTTATGTCATTGATTGGCGGACGAGCATATGGGCCACCTTATGGTAAGCGGTCACCACCGTCCATAGACAAAGGCGCTGTAAGAAATATTAACCATTCCTTACATCACCTATGCGCCACCAACCTTGGAAACTAAGATGTTATGTCCATTGTGCCTGTGATTACACTGGCTCACTCACCCTTCTAACCGGAACACAACAATATAGTGTACTGTTATTTGGCGGTAGAATATCTGATGAGTGGGTGGTACCTACCCAGACGGGCTTGCACAAAGCTCTACCACCAAGTAAAGTTTGTCCGTCGTTACTTCTGATTTTCCATAACACAAGTGCTTTAGCTACTTACATTGGGATCAGAGTAATGTATGTGGTGTTGTCCAGTATTTATAGTTTATTTATAGTATTTATTATTTACTCGATATAATTTTATAATAAAGAGTTAATATAAATTGATAAGAATTTATAGATTGAAAGAATGCCATCGCTTAGGGTGAAAAACTATAACTATCTTAAAGGTCATCTTCAAACCACTATCTCATTTGAGCAACGCATTTAGAAGGGTATTTTTAATATAAAATTCTAACATTTATTTATACCTGAAGCAAAATATGTTCATATAGGTTAAAGTCGCCTGTATGGACTACATAACAAATGTTTATAATTTTTTTAATCAAATCGTATGTATATTCTTCGAGATGGCCCAGTGGTTAGAATGCGTGCATCTTAACCAATGATTTCGGGTTCAAACCCAGGCAGGCACCACTGCAAATTTTATGTGCTTAATTTGTGTTTATAATTAAACTCGAGCTCGGCGGTGAAGGAAAATCGTGAGGAAACCTGCATGTGTAATTTCAACGATATTCTGCCACATGTGTATTCCACCAATCCGCATTAAAGCAGCATGGTGGAATAAGCTCCAAACCTCAAGGGCGAGGAGTCCTTAACCCAGCAGTGGGAAATTTACAGGCTGCTAATGTAAAAAAAATGTATATTCTAGACCAGACGTTATTATAATAATTTATCATTCGTTGGAAAATTCAACTGTGTGACTACTTAAGAGTTAATCCCGAAAGCATTGTAACTTGGGAAAAAAATTGGCACGAATTACTGTTGGCTTTCGGGATACTCGTTAAGAAAGGTTCAAATAGAAATCGTACAAGATAATGTTGCAAAAGAAATATATTACTAACTACGTATCTGTTTTTTCGGAATCGCATACCAAAAACCATACAATGAAAACACTTAAAACACGATAATATTTAAAACGTTTGCAAACATTGCATTATACTCAAAAATATATAAAGAGTTTCTACTCAAATGACATCGACCACAGATAATAATATAATTACAAGTCCTATAAAACCAAAACTAATCAATATTATTTAATCTACATTTACCACCAGTTCAGAAGCCGAGAAGAAACGACAAGAAAAGTAGTCACGTTAACCAAAATTAAGATCAAAAGCTGTATTAAACGTATTAATAACATGTAATTTCCATATTTATTACAGGGTATGTAAATGTATATTTGAGAGAAGTCCTTCTGTATAACAAACAAATCAGGCTACAGAGGTATCGAGTGAAACACTCATAGGTCTATTCATTATTCGTCGGTCTGTGTTGGAAACGAGCCAAGCGGCCTACTTTTTTTTTACTAAACAAGAAAAAGAAATGATATTTGTTCTTTGCGTTACGAAGCAAAAGGTTTAGTGATGATTCAGATGTCTTTTGTTTCACTTAATAACTTATATAATAATTATTTTACATTTCATTTAAATTTGTTATTAAAATAATCTGTAACTATCTATCCATATATTACTCTGTATCAAAATCTATACATATAAAAAAATCGTGGTGTACATCGCGTAAAAATTAAGTAGTTGTTTGTGAACCATACTAAAATATATTTAAAGAAATTTAATATTTAAAGAAATTTAAAGACCAGAAAAACCTCAATACGTAAGTATTGATATAGTTTTGGTTTGAATCTATCGAAATGGTTATAGCTGTTGATGATTCTACAGTACTTGTAGAAGTCCATATGAATGAATACATTTCGATTTGATACGCATTACACAGCTGTGCCTTGGAAAGCACGAAGAGATCACGTTGGAATACCAACCAGTTGTTTGACAAGAGTAAGAAGATCTTTGCTTACTATATTAGGTACAATAGATGTTGAAAAAGAGTAACTACTGAGTTTCTTGCCGGTTCTTCTCGGTAGAATCTACATTCCGAATCGGTGGTAGCTTTACTTTAAATAGTTTGTTAAATGATTATTCAAAAGTGCTTGAATGGATATATAGATTTAGATATAGGACTAAAGACCTTTAGATAAGAAGTCGCGACTGAAATTAATTTAAAACGACCTCCTTGTTTTATTTATTCCAAGTCAAAGGTTAATGCGATAGTAAAAAAATTGTATGACTGCTCAAATCTGAACTAATTTATAAACACGAAAAAAAAAAAGAAATAATATATAATACCAATTTAACAACCTAAAATTTTTCGTCTTTGGAATATAAAAAAAAATATATCTATGCAAAACTCGAATAAGAAGATTTGTCGATGTTTATTGTTAAGATAGAACTGGGAAGATTTGTAACAACCAAATTGATAAGCTAAGCTAAAACATGAAGTAGGTCGTCTGATAATTTCTGCTAAACTACATGAAAGTTCTGGCGGTGTGCCAAACGTTCCGAATTAGAGACAGCACTTCGTTAGGTAAAATGATAAGGTGAGAGGGGAACTTTCAATTTAGTCGGCTTCGCATGGGGAGACAGCGATTTGAAGAGTAACATTTAAATCAAAATAAATAAAAATGAATTTCCTTTGTATTTATTTTCAACTTGTGGTCCATGTGTTTCCTTCGAATCGACGCGATATCATTGCTAAAGAGCTCGAATAATATACGATATTTATAATGGATTTTGGAAAACATTGCATTCTGAACGTCGACGAAGCTGCTATCTGATATTTTTAAGTAGAATTAAAGTGGATATAAGTAGTTAAGACAATTTTAGCAAGGACCATTAGCGCACAGTATGGTATTAGCAAATCGCATGGAATACGTAAATGATAGGTATATTAATATGCATCCCTTCTTAGATTATAGTATAGGCAATAAGGTCGTTCCTGATCGAAATAACAATATTTAAAAAATCGTCAATTTTAATAAATTTATTTAGTTATATTAGTATTGCCATGTACCGGAACGATTAGTTTTTAATGAATCGTCCGGATCGATTTTAAGTTTCATTCGTATACAATAGATTAATGTATTGTATTACGGACTATTATAGGATATCTCGATAATCGAGCCCAAATTAAGGGATTCAATGACGTAATTTGATTAGTTCCGTGGTTTCAAGTTGTTGGAATACTCTCCGAATTATATTTAATAATAAAGTTTCAAATCTATACGACAAAATAGATGTACGAAAATATACTTCTGAGATTTGTTTACACTGGTAATTTGTTATTTTCAAACAATTTGTGTAAATAAAGCGAGTAAAATTTGATGAATTTCTACATTAGACTAATTTGACTTTTCCAATGTAAATGTTTTAATTTATCTATTAGCCGCCCCAGCATCACACGGATGCAATTTATTCGCTACAGGTGTGGCGTGCTGGCGCTCGGGAATAATGTAGCTTTTTACCAGCGATTTTTTTTTTAGATTTGGATCATTATTTCCCAAAGTTACCACCAAAACAAACTTTTTTTTTTCTTTATAATATTAGTATAGATTTATTTGAGGCTTTACGATCATTTTCACATACGCTCTAGTTCCATTCACGCACACTACACTGATTCAATAAGCGCACTCGTTTGAGGAACTTCACCATTGGGAAATGTACGAGTATATTGTTCTGGGATTGTTTTTCATATGCCTAATTTGTAGAAAGAATATTAATAAAAAGTACTTAAATATATACAAATATGAATTAAAAATAGTTACTATATAAATCTGGACCTCGTGGCATGGTGGCAAGAATGCTAGCACCATTCTCCGTTAAATCACAATTCCGATCCTCTAGGCAATAAACTTACCAGCCCTCCTATCACCGGTGAAGGCAAGAAGGCGAGGTGTTATACTTTTTAATGAAGATTTAGCATTTTTGGCTTTTGTATATTTAATGAACAAATCTTGAAGAAATCTGCTTGTGTCTAATTAAATTCTAACACATGGTCGCCTGCAAAGCAATGTGGTTGCATCAGGTCTAAATAATATTGGCCAGCGACGAGGGTCGGAGTAATAGCAAGTCGTATACCGAGACACGGTATGACGCTCTCTTATTCCGTCATATCGTCTGTCCGACGCCGCTCTCTACTCCTTGTGTGTGTGTGTGTGTGTGTGTGTGTGTGTGTGTGTGTGTGTGTGTGTGTGTGTGTGTGTGTGTGTGTGGCGCATGTACTATACACCTCGTTGCTATACAATGCGCGGTTTATTTTATTTACATGAGAATTATTTACTTTAAGGCCTTAATTATGTACAATTATAAACTAAAAATAGTTTCTGTACAAATCATGGCAACGTGGAATGCGTGCGTGAAAAATCGAACCAGTGGAATCAATAAAATGAAAATCAAAATATAAATACTTTATTCAAGTAAGCTTTTGCAAGCACTTTTGAATCGTCATTTAACAGACTATATGAAGTGAAGCTACCAAAGGCTCGGAATGTAGATTCTACCGAGAAGAACCGGCAAGTCTTTTTCAACATTTAAAAATACAGTCATGTTAGTTAAATACAATTATAAATGTATGTAATATATCCTGTCTGGAAGTCAACAAGTATTAACCCCACGCTTTTTATCATAACAAATAAATATTTTATAATAATAAGACAATATTATTAGAAAATATTTATTGTAGTGATATAGTTTTATGATTATTATTTTGTTTAATTATATATTTCAATTCTTCGCTATCCTGTGACGGCCACTTATTGTTTAATAGATTATTTAGAATATCATCTATGCCATTCAAACTGCGTCTCTACGCCTGTTTTCATTGTATACGACTTATAATATGTACATGGAAATCAATCCGCAGCCCCTCGGGGAGCGCACGCTAATCCGAATTTCATTTTCAGCTCAACAAACAAACGGCTTGAATTACGCAACATTGTTTGAAATATTTGCGTTTTTTGTTACAATATAATATTCGTTTTATAATAGAAAGAATACAAAAGATTTATTTGTTGAATCTTTTGTTTAATTTGCTTTAAATAAAAACTTACGTATCCTGAGCTGTCTTGATTTTCTTGTAGTATTATCTATATACACAATAAACAACTACAAGAAGACCACCCACTCATCAAATACTCTACCGCCAAATAACAGTACTCTGTATTGTTATGTTCTGGTTAGAAGGGTGAGTGAGCCAGTGTAATCACAGGCACAAGGGAGATAACATTTTAGTTCCCAAGGTTGGTAGCGCATAGTTGTTGTAAGGATGGTTAATATTTCCTACAGCGGCTTTGCAGTAATATAAGTAATGATTGAGTTTTACTTACCCGAACGTGCTGTACGTCATTTCTTTATGAATAAGCAAAAAGTTTTTATATAATTCTTTATATTTAATATAATTCTTTTTTTTTAATCAGATTGACATTTCTGAGATCGAGGCATTCCAATAAATACTTTTTAGATTTAAGTTTTGCTTAAGCTATTGTTGTTTCGTGTGATTTATTTCCGTTGATGTTATCAATGCTGGAAGAACACCCCGCCCTAAGCTCGTCGTCCAAGGTCGTATTTTCAGGAATGAATTTTACAGAGCAATCAAAATACAAATAGGCTTCTATTAGCCAATTTCAATAGTGTTCTTACATGATTAAATTCGTTAAATTGATTCAATTGATTGATATAAATAATTTATAAAGAACTTAATTCTTTATAAATTATTTATATCAATCAACAAATACTATACTTGTATATGTCAGTACTAACTTATATAAATAATTAACCTAATAACTTCAAACCGAATTATTTTAGGTACTTATTGAGAGTGGATTTTAATTTTATACGATTTGCGAATTACACCAGACAAATAGTGAAATGTTTTTACCACCCGTATTATTATTAATGTTTCGTTTTCATATCCTTTAAAGAAGTTAAATAATATGTATTAAAATTCACATAATTTTTACTTCGAGTAAGATAAAAATAAAATTTCATGTATATGTTAGAGTAAAATTGAAAATATGGTTTGATTGTAATCTACCTCGCGAGATTGTTAACTGGCGAAAGGTTGTGAACAGCACAAACTACTTATAATTTAATAAATCAATCTTCTTTTATAATCTGTCAAGGTGAATTTCAGTTAAATAATAAAAATCGAAAGATATTATTATATTATGAACTATCTAAGTTTATACGTTTTGTTCTAAAATGAATCACATCTTACAATCTCGCAAGGTAGATTATAATCTAACGATATTTACAATTTAAAACAATCAAATAATACTGTTCTCAAATTCCATATAAACAAATTATTATTTCTCAATTCTCAATTACAAAAAGTTAAATTAAAATACTAATAAGATGAATATATTTATAATAAACTATTCGAACATAGTCAATTTAAATAAATAGCTGGAACGCCAAACAAGATACGCTTGGTTGACATAACATGACCGGTTTAAATATCCGTATAAAAAGTCCACGCTACACATGTTAGGGGTTGTATTTCATGCAGCCGGATAACACCCGAAGCGGGAGGAGTTTGAAACATTCAGTGTCAAGATATTGGCATGGATCCAAATGAACAAGTAGACTTGTAATGGTAATATTATTAGGTATAAGCGTACAAGTAATAAACACCGATCGTATCTAAACTTATTATAAATGTGTGTTGTATGTGCGTGTATGTGTATATGTGAGATCATATCTGATGTTATCATTTTATGATTATAGTTGAATTTTGAGGTGTATAACTGTGGAAGAAAAGAAATGGGGATTGTGCGAGTCCTCGGTAGAATTAGCATTCTTATTCGGTCGATATTAAAATTTACCGACGATTAAGACGATTCAAAAGATAATTGACTTAAAAAAACTTTGAGGAGCATTTAAACGTAATGATCTTTTCAATATTTTGTAACTATAATTTTTACTGTACTATAATATTGTTGGTACAATTAAATAGACCCGGGATGACCAGTGGCTTGATAAAGACTGCAGTTTCCTGGTTAAAACCCGGCTAATGTGTAAGTCAGTTAGCACTACTGAGCTTGTACTTGATTTGCGTTAAATCATCTCGAGCTCGGCGATGAACAAAAACTTAATAAGAAAATTTGTATCCATTTTAAAGCAGCGGAATAATTTCCAAGTCTTGTTCTACTCTCTGAGGGCCCAGTCGTGAGATATTGACCGCATATTTTTATAATGTACATACATATTGTTAAAGAATTCACTGAAACAACCGTAAAGTATTTTATATTAATATTTTAAATGCGAAAGTTATTCTGTCTGTTGCTCTGACGCATATCCCAAAATAATATTACATGACTCAGCTCCTAATATACAAGCCAAGCCTTTGGTTTTACATTTATATCAAACTTTTTTTTTTTTTTTTTTTATTGTCCGGGAGGGCAAATGACTCTGCTCCACCTGATGGTAAGTGGTAGTAGAGTCCAAACGCGACGACGGCTAGTGCAGTTGGGAAAGGTGATCTGCTCTAGCCGCCCCCGCCTTGCCGGCCCGCAAGATGCCTCTTCACGCCTCGCTTGAAGGAACCCAGGTCATAAGAGGAGGGGAATACGTGCGCTGGTAAAGAATTCCATGTTTTGGAAGTACGACAAAGAAAAGAGTTGCCAAATTTCTTTGTACGCGATGGAATTGATACTGAATTGGAATTGGAATTGGAATTGAAACTAGTACTCGCCGGCAGATTCGCTCGTGTTTTAAGGGTTGGCCGTCAGGTTTTAAGCATAAAAAGTAGCTTATGCTCCTTCCTTGGTGAAGTTTCCTTCATACTATGTTTAATTAAATTTGATTCGGCATTTTCACTGTGAAAGAACAACGTACAAACAAACAAACAAACAGACAGACAGAGTTCCTTTCGCATTCATAATATTAGTATGGATAATAATACAGTTTCTTGCACACCAATATAGAACAATTACTCTAAAACAATTAAAATAATATATAAGGCCGTCTGCCCTTATCACTAAAGAGTGGCCTCTTCTAGACAACCTTAGGGCAATGCTCTAGTTTATATTGATTCGTCGATGCAATGGAAGAAAAGCTGAAGCGCCAAAATTGTTTAATGGAAAATGAGATTTAAAGTTTTTACTTTAAATGACATTTTTCAAAAGTGTTATAGTTGTGCCATATATAAAAATAATACTATTCAATACTTATTTAGTTGTTGGTTTGCGAAGGAAAACAATGTATAATAAATATTCTTCGAATGGCAATTCACCTTTATCCTTCAAAGAGATACAAATATATTATAAGATCATCTTACAAGAGATATTACCATGACAATTTTCTTTCCAAAGAACTCCATTTGTCACGATCTTTGCGACTTGTTATCTAGATTTTATTTTTTATCATTCATTGTATATTTCACGGGCCTCTCGCCCTGCGGCGTTCGTGACCGGAATCCGTACATAGAATATACATACAGACATGACAATTGTTTCCATCTGTTAGTTATGCTTTACACTGAAATAGTTTTCTGTGCGTGTAACATTCGGGTGTCGTTATTCAAAATTATTAAATAAATTAAATGAAATAAATCATATTATATACATATAAGTTGAGATTATCTATTAATCTGGATAGAGTGTGTCACTACAAAAGAACTAAAATAAACGTGCCAGCTTTATTATCTTTGTGTGCGTGACAGCTACGCTTGACAATCACCAAACGTCATACCACTTTAATGGTGTGCGTGTACTTAGCGGCGAACAGCTGGCTAAATATTTCTTCGAAACGTTTTCCCGCTTTGACAGTCTATTTAGACATATAAAAAAATTATTTATTATACGTCAGATTATGAAAAACCTTATTTGTTAAACGTCAGATAATTAAATAATAAAAAAAAGTTTTGTTAGAAGGAGTTAGCAATAAAAAAAACTTCCTAATATATTCCTGAATGAAAATAAACAAAGAAAAAAGCGTGAGATCGTCTTATCTTAATTTTTCGGCGCGAAGTCCAGCTGTTTCTGACATACACTGACAACGTCGTAGATTATTTTGTCGTTTTTGTTGCTTATTGTAATTAATTTTTACTCATTTATAGTATTTCATTTAATAAATATTGAACAACATCACATACATTACTCTGATCCCAATGTAAGTAGCTAAGGCACCTGTGTTATGGAAAATCAGAAGTAATGACGGAGTGTACCCATGAAAACCGGTGTACTCACTACTCGACCACGGAGGTCGTCGTTTTGACTAGAATTAATTTGAAATATAATTATAATTAATATGTACATATATAAAACATCCGGTATAATATATCTATTAAAGATAAAATAGAGTAACATATAAACATAGCATTATAATTGAGAGTTAAATCTTTGTGAGTTTTTGTTCATTCTGAATATGAGAAAAAAAAAGAAAAACGTTTTTCTCATAGTAGAGACAAAAACTTGAACAGTTAATACGAAATGTAAATTTTATTTTACAGGCAGAAAGTTTGGGGCAGAAAACGCAATCTATTTAATTTATATAAAGAAATTCCAGAAACTTTCGGTATAACACAGAGATGCGACACATTTACGGCAAAAATAGATAGCCTCAGCGAAATTCGAACAAAGTACACAAAATTTAGGCCAAGACGGCCTTAAGACTAATTGTAAAGAAAATGCGCAAGTGTGAGTGTAGCCACTGATGGATTTTCAATTTAACACTTTCAAGGTCATAGCACTAACAGCGATACGTTTTTTTATGCATTAGCAGCCCGTAAATGTCCCACTGCTGGGATAAAGGCCTCCTCTCCTTTGAGGAGAAGGCTTGGAGCATATTCCACCACGCTGCTCCAATGCGGGTTGGCGGAATACACATGTGGCAGAATTACGTTGAAATTAGACACATGTAGGTTTCCTCACGATGTTTTCCTTCACCGCCGAGCACGAGATGAATTATAAACACAAATTAAGCACATGAAATTTCAGTGGTGTCTGCCTGGGTTTGAACCCGAAATCATCGGTTAAGATGCACGCTTTCTAACCACTGGGCCGTCTCGACTCTTTACGACAGCGATACGTACTTCATATGAATTTACAAAGATACTTGTGTTGCAATAACGTAATTTTATATTAATTTAAAAAGATCCATAATATTTGCAATGAAATGATACAGATCTTGACCGAAGTTCGCAGTACTTAACTAGTTTATAGTAACCTAGTTTTTGCCTGCGCAGAGGTAATAAATATATTAATTCCTAAAACCTACGACTGCTTATATCCGTCCAATGGGTTTCAAGCTTGCTTGATACCGAATTTCCTCCAATCCATCAGTTCAGGTTGTGAAAAAGCAACAGATAGGCAGAGTTACATAACATTTTTTCTTGAATTTCGAAAACATAATAATATGGTACACGCATGTGATTAAATATATTTATCAAACAATTATTGCTATAGTTGCAATAAGCTCCGAGCGATCTCCTGAAGAAGTCTTTGATAGGTTTTCCCTAAGACTTTTGTATTAATTGAGATACATGATCTGATTTATTTTACTCGTATATTTTAAACGGAGTGTATATTTTGTCCCATTTAAAGCATTTTTCAATACTTTTTAATTCATCAGCATATCAAAGTTTAAATATTCCCGGAGTGGCTTCGGATTGAAGTATGGTTTAATATTTGCGTGTTTATTTTACAGAGGATCCGTAGTTCTGAAAGCGAACGAAATGTTTGTATTTATTCCTCGATTTAATTACGAAGATTTGTGTTATTTAATTGAAAGCTTTTTTCAAAGAACTATCTTATGAAATAGACTGTATCACACTAGAAAGTAAATAGATATTTTAATATCTATTTACCTTATAGTCGGAGTAACTGCTGTTTTTAGTTTATCCTATACATGGTGTAGCCTATCGGTGGTAACTTTGAATTTATTTCAATCACATGTTTTTAAATTCATATTTATAATAAATCTTTGATTTAATTTGATTAATTTATATTTGATTTGACTGTTTGTACGTATTACTTATAACATCATCAATTATCTTGACTTATCCATGTGGTTAAGCATTGTGTTTTGACTGCAAGACAAATAATGTGGCTGTGGTGGGGCGTTTGGCAGATATGACACGAAATTGGTGGAATATCTACTACTGAATCTAAAATGCATGAAGTTATCAATCTTCTTAATAATGTCTTCATATTATAATTATTATAATAAATAGTCATACTCATAACGCATTAAAATGAATTCGAGCCGAGATGGACCAGTGGTTAGAACGCGTGCATCTTAACCGATGATTTCGGGTTCAAACCCAGGCAAGCACCACTGAATTTTCATGTGCTTAATTTGTGTTTATAATTCATCTCGTGCTCGGCGGCGAAGGAAAACATCGTGAGGAAACCTGCATGTGTCTAATTTCAACGAAATTCTGCCACATGTGTATTCCGCCAACCCGCATTGGAGCAGCGTGGTGGAATATGCTCCAAACCTTCTCCTCAATGGGAGAGGAGGCCTTTAGCCCAGCAGTGGGAAAATTTAGAGGCTACTAATGCTAAAAAAAAATGCAACCTCGCGGACGCCGTTCGTTCAAATGCTTGCGTTGAATAATTTTCTTGTATTATAATCACAGTTTTACTCACAAAGCTGATTCAATAGAAGTTATTCTCTCTAGAATAAGGTAAAAAATGTTATTGAAAATACATGCAACGCTTGTAATTAATTTTATACTTATTTGTTTTTGTTAAACACTGGGCGACGGCGAAAATTATTTTATATAAATGCTTACGAAACAGGATTACCTAGCGTGGGCATCAATGGATTAATGGTTATGGTTAACTTGTTAAAGTTGTTCTTTGTGAAATAAACATTTTTATTTTCATGATAAATTATTTTAATTAATTAATTTAATTAATATGCAGTTGTTATTCTTTACTTTTAAATAAAACTCTAAACGTTTATTATTATGTATTAATTTCCGAACCGGAAGTAAAATTTCGACTATCAATAAGCAAGTGTAACGCTTCCATAATGAATAAAGATTTTTGACTTTGACTATCAGAAACAAACAAACACATAAAATTTTTATTATAATTTATTTTTTAGTTTTTGCCTTAAATTCTAAATTTGTTAACTAACTTAACTTATTATTTTCTTTACCTATCTTTATTTTCGTTGTATTTGCATTGTTACCTTCAGTCATTTTAGTTAGTTCGTGTTCAATTTTGTTCCAACGAGCAGCAGGCAATACACGCAGATCGTTCCAGTGGTTTCGCCGTACCCTGAGGTCACGCTTGTGATATGTCATTTTAACCACTATCACCATTCAGGCTAGAGCACATCTCACCTTTGGACCTCTAGTACAACCTAATTTAGGTAGATTTACGAGTGCATATATAGGATTTTATTAGATTATTTTTTTATTATGAAACGTCACCTTCTGTTTCGTATCGGATTATACAAAATAAATTGACTGTTTATTGATATTGTATACTAACGTAAGTTAAGTGAATTTTCCACTACTCGTCTAAATTGACGAATTTGTCAATAAAATGACTTGAATATTAGATTTTCAGTTACTTAATCCCTTTCGAATATGAATATCCAAACACTAAACAAATGTCACAGATAATATTCGTAACCGTCATAATATTTATTCATAAATCTAAAAGGATTAATTAATAACGTTAAAATTATTTATATAATTTAATGTAATTAACATAAGCCACTCGATAACATTAGAACCTAATTAAACAGCGATTATTCGGTTTGTCAGCTAATATTTTTACTGATGCTCTTTAAACAGGCGGCTTTAATTAATTCGTTAATTATTCGGTAATCAGTGAAAATTCGGTAGTTAATTAAATTCCCTTTTTGATATATTTGCATTGGACTAATTGATGGTTAAACTTTTATGCGGTAAAAGTTTAACGTGTTCTATTGACGTAACTTTATATAGTCATTAGGGTGATATTAATGTATATATATGTTAATATATAACTAGTAAAATAAAAAGTAACAGACTTCATAGGGATTTCTCTCGGACTAAAACCTTCTTAATTTTGTAACCTTTTTTACCATAGCTGTATAAAAAATACTTTGGAAAATTTTCGTTTGAGATATGCAACGTTCTTTAAATATTATCGTGCAGCGCCGAGAAGAAAGAAGACTAGACTAGAAGAAGACACTAGAAGAATTATAAACACAAATGAAGTAAATTAAAATTCAGAGACGCTTGACCGGGTTTGAACTCGCAATGTTCGATTATGGTTCACATACTTTAAAACTGTACAAATATTTATAAATATTACACTGTAGATGTTTGAAAAATTTATTACGCAAAAAGTTACTTTACTAAAATATATTGTACCACTGTTTTAATCCATCACAGTTAGCTCACGGCAAACGATCTTTCAAGCCCGAGTATATCTCGCCGGACACCTTTTTAATATCTCTAAAACTATAAACATTAGAAAAATATAAAGGAATTTTTATCTTGGAAAAACGTTAGAAATTGCAATTTTCACAATATTAATCTTCATAAAATATCACATAATTTAATCGAATTTAGAATATATTTATTTAAGTAGACTTTCACGCACACTTTTAAATCCTTATACGAGACTATTTGTCAACCGTCAACCTTCATTCGCGTTTTAGGTGGTCGTTAGGTGTTTTACATAAAAAATAGCTTATGTCTTGAAGATTAAGCTTAACCAAATTTGGTCCAGTGGTCTTTAAGACTAACAGACAGAATATGTACCACGGGTTCTGTATATTCTATTAAGAAGAACCACCAAGAAACGCAGTTACTATTTTCTATCAATAAAAGAGATGGTCCAGTGGTTAGAACGCGTGCATCTTAACCGATGATTGCGGGTTCAAGCCCAGGCAAGCACCACTGAGTTTTCATGTGCTTAATTTGTGTTTATATATCATCTCGTGCTCGGTGGTGAAGGAAAACATCGTGAGGAAACCTGCATGTGTCTAATTTTAACGAAATTCTGCCACGTGTGTATTCCACGAACCCGCATTGGAGCAACGTAGTGGAATATGCTCTATACTTTCTCCTCAAAAGGAGAGGAGGTTTTAGTCCACCAGTGAGAAATTTACAGGCTGATAATGTAAAAATGTAATGTAAATCAATAAAATTGTATAGATATTATGATAAAATACAATTAACTTGACACTATATGAAGCTTGAAAATTAACAAATAATATTTAAATGATTTTTTATTTGATTTTTTCATCACGAATATAATTTTGTATTGAGTACAATGCTTTATTGGTTCATGTATTATAACATTAGATTTGAATGTATTAATTGCCAAAGTTGTTGCGCAATTTTATTATAGAAATGAACTCTTTGCCTCAGGAAGGATTTATTCATAACGCAGTGTCGGAAACTTAGTGTCCCCATGCTGTCCCGAAACTTCGAAGGTTCACAGAAATTGTTGGCGTATGTATGATGTATATGATACATCGGTTCCTTGAGAGTTTGCCATGAATGCGTATGAGAATCCTTAAAATATATATCTATTTATATATAGACAGTAATTAAATGAATTTAAAAAGAGGGAATTGTTATATGCTTCTTTATATATGTTTACTAATTATTCGAAAATAAAAATAAATTTTTATTTTGGAAAATAAAAGCTAATTTAGTTAAGCGAAAACTTCGTTAACAATTTAAACGCCTATGGCCCAAATTAAGGTTGCGGATCGAACCTGCGTCACTCGTTAAGGCTCGTTTACTTTGTACTTATAAAGGTTTTTTTTATAACGGTTGAAATATGATAAACATTTAAACTTAAAGCTATAGGAAGCGTATACTATCCAGATCTGCGTTTGTATCACAGAGCGCTAAATGGACGTCAAGTGCGCTCAAATTGTCTCGGGGCACATTTGCAGCGGCATTGTTCTGTGATAAATTATTTGCACCATTTGCACGATACGATACGTGTAGTCGTTGAGCGCGTATTACAACGATAGCGCCATTGATTGATCACGATTCACGTCGTACTGTCTGCCGTTTCGTTCTATACTATGTATACGAGTATTTTTTGAAAAATTTCATAACGGAAGTTATAGTTGCCTTTGTATTATTATGTGTGTCTATTTGTTGATTATTGAGATATAACATACATATTATATAGTTGTATTTAACTGACATAACTGTATTTTTATATGTTGAAAAAGAGTACTGAGTTTCTTGCCGATTCTTCTCGGTTGAATCGACATTCCGAACCGGTGGTAGCTTTACTTAAAATAGTTTGTTAAATGACGATTCAAAAGTGCTTGAATAAAGTATAGTTTGATTTTGTGGAGTGTTTAAAGTTAATGTTTTTATTTAAAATTAATTTGTCAATAATATATGTTTACGTTGATTTAACTTGCCTACATGTTTTTATTTTATTAACATTACATATTAACAGACAAAAACGTATCCTAAATTATTTTAGGACAGCAAATATATTTAGTGTTGAATATAAATTTCGGTGGTCGAAGATTTGATTTATATTGTGGTAAAACTTTATCACAAAAATGGGAAATATATATGAAACTTTTGACCGATATAATGATGGCAGAGTATTTTTCTTTATAAAAATATTTTTATTTCTCATTAATAATAATCTATATTAAAAATTAAAAGTTAAAATAACATTCTTATATAAATAACATGCCTACTATAATGATCTTTTTGTTGTTAAGTGTGTAAATTCTAATTGCAACGTATTATGTGTGTTGCAATAAATATTTTCTTAAAGTCATAATATAAATTTTAAATAATGAAGTTCACCTTTTGGATTAACGTTAAATAAACTTAGTAAGTACTTAAAAAAGTATATTTTGTTTACGATTAACGTACCAGAAAAGTCTATCTTAATTATATATATATACATATATGAGGTCGGGTGGAGATTTATTAGGTATATAATAAATTATTTAAGCGCTCGAAATATAATATTATGTCAAGCGCTAAAACAATTTTAAACAGTCTGCAATGACAGCGTTCTGTAATCACGTTTAACTGACTGGTTCATGTGTTTCGCGTGATATACGGCCTCACTTATAAACCTTGTTTAGTGGATGTTAAATAATGATTCCTCTCTTTCTATAACTATTGATTTTACATTTGAAAGAAGAAGACAGAGCTATGCTTACCTGGTCACCCATAAAGTTATATTTATCGTAAAGCCATTAATGTTTTAGTATATTTTATTGTTCTATATTTAAATTATTGTCAGAACCATTATACTTATATTTGCTGTTAGGTTACAATTTGATAGTATTTTGTTTTAATTTTATTACAAATAACTTCTCCATCAATGTCCGAGGTCGATGACCACTTCTGACAATTTATTTTTATAGTCTGTAGTGTTCGACTACTGAATTATTAATATGAAATACCTAACAATAATTACTTTCAATTGCAAATGTTTTAATTGCGTACTTTGTCTGTATAAACATATTATTATTATTAGAATTTTTGCATATCACAATTTATTTTTCTAGTATTAAAAACAGTGATCGATAAAGCTTAGAATTATTATTGACTGGAAGTGAATATACTCGTATTGGCTTAAGGAGCAGAACTTAAGCTGCTTATTTTTAAATATATTAATAGGAGGACATCGATTTTGGAGCTGTACTTACACATTAATATTAATAATATAAATAATATAAATTATAATGTTATCAAATAAATTAAGAAGGAATTAATCGTAGAAGAAAAATATTGTCTACATTTATGGAAGCTCATATAATGTTTTATTTTGTACTGGAATAATCATATTAACCTGGACCTAATTTGTATTTGGTATGTAAACAATTTCTGCCATCACAGCCGCGTGAAGAACAATCCAGAACAGGGAATGGAGCAGAAGTGACAAATGGGCAGGATTGTCGTTCTCGTCAAGACTTACGAATTTTGTTATCAAACAAAAGTAATGAAAATTTAGATAATACTCAAATTTAAGATTTCTGTATGAATACAATTAATCTTAATTCAATATTGCGGCATCGGTATCAGGGAGACAGTATTCAATGTTGATATGCTTTATATGTGCTTATAATAATTTATGATTTATTTCACGCTCGACGGTGAGCTAACTTACACGTTACTGATGAAAATCAGTTGCATAGGTATTATTTATCAAACCCCCCCCCCCCAACCCCGCGAGTAGGTCGGTAAAATGAGCTTAAAATCGTCCCCTCAAATAAAATTAAAAATCCAGACCAAATGCGAGTGATAGGTACCTGCGCACAAAGGTGTCATGATCTATAAAAACGGCAACTAAAATACATGTCTGTTGTATGGGATCCCCCTTAAGTGTTTATTTTATTCTGTTATTTGTTATTATAGTGGTAACAGAAATGAATCATCTGTGAAAATTCCAAGTGTCTTAGTAATAGATTCCGTTTTACCCTTTGGATGCGGAACCCTAAGAAATATATTTGAGGTTAATTTATATTTCCGGTAACATTATAAACACGCTCAATTGCTTGATATAACGATATGAATCTCGCGCCCGGTGGCGAAAGAAATCTGTACGTGGCAGATGAAAAATCTGTCACCTATAACCAACACGCATTGGAAAAGCGTGGTAGAGTATCCTTCAAACCTTCTCCTCAAGAACTTTGGCCCAGCAGTGGGATACTTAGAAGCAATTATTTTACTTCTTTATGCCATTTCTAAACTTACAATCTGTTTTATAGATGCCCAACCTTACTAACAACACATTCCATTTCATGAAAAGCTTAAGCGAATTTAAACGCAGTGGTTAGTTGCAGCGTCTACTAATTAGACGGTTGTACCTACTTATATACATTGCGATGTATTTAGCTTTTTCAATTAATTAATTTATTAATAGTAGTAATAATTATTAATTACGCACACATCATTAAATATATTTTTTAATTTTGTCTTGTTTTATTTTCAACATGTATATTAACATTAAGGCTTTAATTGTATACAAATAAATTAATACCGGCTGTGGCAAGAACGCTAGCAGCATTTCGCCGTTAAATCTCAATTCCGATCCTCTGGGCGAAAAATGAACCAATAATAATAATAATAGTTGAATACAGTTAATTTTTTATGTGTTCGTCTTTTGCTTTAAAGTATGCCGTAAAAGTATTATTAAATATTTATACCAAGTCGCTTTATTAATTAAAATATTCGACATTATAAGTTACATATTTGGAAAAAACTATTCGTATCGAATATTTTACTGGTTAATGCTATAAAGGGTTATAGAGGTCAGATTATAATCGCTCGATTTAAAATGTAATCTATTACATCTTAATAACAGTAAACAACTGACCTTCGTATAATGCCAGGATAATACTAGGAATATAAGTTAATTAGTCAATAAATCAGCGATAATATTGAATAAGGAATTTTATTTAATAAAAAATTATATACATATATATTATGGGTATAGATTTTATTGTATAACCAATATGTACAGAGCTCTATATCGGTTCTTCTCGAAGAAATCTACATTGAAAAATTTAAAGGAACAGCTTGTAAATATATTGGACTAAAACCTACTCCCCCTATTGAAAAAAGAGTTTTGGAGCTCATTTCACCACGCTGTTTTGTTCCAATGTGGGTTGGTGCCACACATGTGGCAGAATTTCATTGAAATTTAACACACGCAGGTTTCCTTACGATGTTTTAATTCGCCGCCGAGCTCGAAATGAATTATAAACATAAATTAAGCACAATAAAAGTCGGTGGTGCTTACCTGGGTTTGAATCTCCAATTATTGGTTAATATGAACACGTTCTAACAACTGGGCCACATTGGTTGTAATTGCAATCTTGTAACACTAAAATTAACTACAGATTTCGCCTAGCAGGCATTTATAAGTTCCTTTTTAGTGGAGCGTATATATTTTAAAACATAAGTTGTATACCACAGGGTATACAACTAATGTTGTATATTTAAAATTATTATTGATACTCGACGACTTACTTATCATATTATTTTTTTTCTTGCCATATATGAATAGACTCAAAATATACCGCATATAGGTTTCTGATTAAACAATAATTGTGACCAACATCATTGTACATTATTATTTAAAAGATTAACTACGTGAGTTTCTTGTCGTTTCTTCTCGTCCGAGGCGACGACGATAGAGACGGTGTTAGAGTTGAAATACAGAATTTTAAAAATGCTTTACTGAATTATTTATTTGAATAACATACATTTGATTTGATGTTAAACACCTATTGGCGCGCCTTCGGACTAAAACGGACTTGTATGCCGTAATTGCAAATGTCGTGATGTCGTCTAATGACGTTCCCACGCCGCCTCGCTACTCCCTCGTACGAGCATGACGCGTATACTATAAACCTCTTTGCAACATAATATCATAATGATAAAAATAATATATTTATTTTACTTACGATATATATACGAGATAATACTCTTGTCCTTTGTTCATAACTCGTTCGAATAAAATATGTGTGGCTATTGTTAAATAGTCAGTCAGTCATATACCTGCGTGAAACCACGGCTTTACCCGCGCGATAATTTGTAATGGTTTACCTATAGGACACAAACCGTCACCTTTTTACCTCGTCGAAACTCATACTATTTTAATTCTAAATTTCTTCTCAATCTTAATCGATATAAGATTGAAGAGATAGCAGACAGAGTTATTTTCCGCATTTATAATATTAGTATATACTCGTATAAATACTAATGTTGCATTTAAAAATCGAATTATAATTCCGTTACATTTTTTAAATTTTTTTTTTACCGTCTTTGCGTTCGGATAATTGTTACAGAATAAACAAAAAAAGTAAAAATGTGATAAGTATACCGCATCGCCCATAATATTTTTAATATAGAGAAGTATTACGTCTGTTTCGAGGAAACCTCTGGGAATAGTTATATGTTTACGAAAAGTCAAATAAAATTATGTATATGAAAAATTCATAGACCAAGACTAAGCCAATATTCGAAATACTCGCGACGGAAATGAAACTCCGCATCAGTAACGCTTCACACAAACTTAACATATTGAATTCGACCTTGAAATTTCGCTTTAATCGCGGCCGCACCTAAAAAAGTTTCATAATAGGTATAAAGTTTTCACTCTCAAGGGCTTTGACTAAAAAAACTCGAGTCAATTTAAAAAAGCAAGACCACGTCAAACAGCCGTGTCGTGTACAAATATTTAGTATTACGCATACCGCCCTGCGGTTTTCACTGTGTTGTGGAATACATTATTTATAATAATAAAAATAATTAAAATTGAGCTTTTGAACAGAGATGTAATTTTTATTAAAATCAAAATGAAAATAAGTCATTATTATTTAATTTAAATGTTGTCGGTTCCTATTTCCAGAGATGCCTCTACGAGTACACACAAACAAAGAAATATGTGCTCATATATATGAGAGGAGATACTATATCGTTAATCTAGTGATAGCCTCTACAACGGCAGATGATCACTATGTCAAATATTGGGTAACGATTTTATTTAGTTTTTCAGTTCAGAAGTCCGTAGAAAATCTTCTACGGACTTGACCTGACCTGGACCTGGAGTATCAGTCGTTTTACGATTGTATTAATGTCGTTTACTAGGATAAAAAAATATTACGCGCCAGTGCACACACTTGTAAGCTAAAATATTTCTAGCGTATTTGGCTGGACTTTAGTTCTTTAGATTGACCGCCGTGCCGAAAGTTCCGTCAGTTGAGAGGGAAGAACTTGATATAGTAAGCTGATTAAAATAAACACTAATGTAAATAGGTGTCAGATTTGTATTAAACCTTATTAATTGATTTAAATCAAATGTCAAAGTCATTGTATAACTATAACTGTATTCAAAAGTTCTAACTATTTTCAATAAGAATTGGTTGAAAATCTTGAGAAGTTTTTCGATTTCTGTTTCCATTTTTTAAACGCCTGTTTTATTGAGTTAAATTAAAACTATAATTGTATTTCACTTTCAAATTGAAAATAGTACAGAATCGAAGTGAAAAATGTCGTTGGCAAACGTTAGAGGTTTAAGTTCATAAGACATTATCAAGATCGAAGATTAAATCATAATAGTTTTTCGTGTGACTGTGTGTGTGTGTGTGTGTTTATCGGTGCACGTATTTAACGAATCGTGATGAAACATTTTATTAATATATAATTTAAAAACTTCATACTACGAAACACATAAAAAAATTTAAAATCATGTTTATTACAGGATAGTGTTATTGCAGAACATCAATACTATAAATCATTTAAAAAATCTTGCACTTTAACGCCACGGCGGTGCGGTGATAAGAACACGTGTATCTTATCCGAATATTATGGACTCAAATCAGGATATAAACACAAATAAGCAAGTGCTACATTTTTGTTTTTAAATCATCTTGTACTTGTCGATAAAGGAAAATATCGTTTTAAATCTGCTTTACGTTTATTTACAAATCCGTTATGGAAAAGGAACATCTTATCCTCTCCTCAAAAAAAAAAGTTAACAATGAAACATTTACATAGGAAATTTAGTGACAAATTTTAACAATACAGAGTCAAGACCCAGAGGGCGACCTAAAACCAAATGGACAGAGAATATCTTAGTTAAGACAGTTCAGAAAAGATATTAGTTCCCGCAATGTTATTAAAAACGATACGTCAAATAGAGCGATGTGGAAGCAAAGCAACTAGAAAGGCAGACCCAGGCACAGGGGAGAGAGAGAGAGAGAGAGAGAGAGAGAGTGAAATATTTACATATTATTCTTCTTCTTCTACTAAAGAGTATATGCAAGCATCGATACTGTGATTTTTTTTATTGTTATTTTTGTAGTTTCTTGTTATTGAAAAAAAACATTATCAAATATTCTTAGCGCCAAATTATATAAAAATATATAATAATACACTGAGCCGAGATGGCCCAGTGGTTAGAATACGTGCATCTTAACCGATGATTTCGGGTTCAAACCCAGGCAGGCACCACTGAATTTTCATGTGCTTAATTTGTGTTTATAATTCATCTCGTGCTCTGCGGTGAAGTAAACATCGTGAGGAAACCTGCATGTGTCTAATTTCAACGAAATTCTGCCACATGTGTATACCGCCAACCCGTATTGGAGCAGCGTGGTGAAATATGCTCCAAACCTTCTCCTCAAAGGGAGAGGAGGCCCTTAGTTAGAGGAGCTAATGCTAATATAATAATATAATTTAAATAAGCAATAAACAAATAAACTTATTTTATTGAGAAATTGTCATATAATAAAGTATTATTCTTATAACAATATTTTGCAACACTCAAACTCAAATTCCTTTATTCAACACAGAAGCGTTACACTTCCTTATTGATAGTCAAATTAAACACTACCAACTCAAGATTGATGAACTGTGTATGATATTTGCAACAAGGAAGCAACTGAGAATTTCATTATAAAAAGATAAATGGAGAACAAGAACCATTCACTGCGCCGAACTCCGTATAAATGAATTAAATGCATGGGAACCGCTATGTTGACGAAAATGAGATTGAAAACCCCTGTCCACCTCCGTTAAGACGTCAAAAGACCGGTTGTGCTGTGTGTGTAAGAAATGATTCGTTAACCTTACGGATAGTAGAATTGTTTACGAGGTGTAATTGAGAAGCTACCGTTGGCTTCCCACTAACGGGTCAAATACAACGACAGTAGGATGAATATATGAAGACGACATATTTTACTTTATTGTATTGTACTCTTTAAAAAAATGGAATCATTTACCAGAAATGGCAGCTAGTGGTTTGCATATAAACCTGAAGATCCTGAAGTCCTGAATCAAGTCCAGGGTCGAACGAATAATAGGTTTTTTACTTCGTTTTATTCGTAAACATTAGTTTCATCTATTCCATTATGAATTCGGAAGTAACTGTCTGTTTGTCTGTGTCTAAATCTATTACGGATACACCACTTATGAATTTCGATATGAAGGAAACTTAAACCCCCCAGAGACATACTTTTATACCTTAAACTAACAACCGTCTCCCAGAGGATGGAGTTAGGAAGTAATAGTTCCTATTTCCTGTATTAATTGTATGTATATAAGCTTTTATGGAATACTTTTGTATATTCTTTTGTATAAACATTATATTATCATAAATATATTGTGAAGCAGTCGTTAACACACTTATTTCTTTAAATTTTTCACGTAATGATGTCCCAGAGCTGATATTGTAAATAGTTCGAATAGCTCTTTTCTGTAAATCTCTCTTCATAGTCTTGTCGAATCGCCGTCATATCGGCCTACAAGAGTGATGGATGCAATATATGGAATTTACAGGAGGTACAACACACACACTTGTGATTTATAGCATCACCTTCCTAGTTAGTAATTGAAAATGTCGGACGCAGTCATCACATACATATATCTCGGTGAATAATAAATTAAATTTTCGTCTCATTACTAATTTCTTATATATTATCAGTGTATAACAAAAACAATAGTTATTAATTAGAGAAAATATATCATTAATATCGAATGAGCGTTCGACAATTACTGCTTGCTGGCATTAATCACAACAAAGCAATTACTGTTGCAGGTCGAATATGTACATGTTACGGGGCTCTCGTGTAGGAATGCATGAAAATATGGCTTTACATACTGGGTATTATCAGACTGCTTCGATTAATTATGAACTAAATTAAAATTCAGCAACGAATTTTACATTATTTGTCTTTACTAATTAGAAAGATGAAGTGTTTGTTTAGTTTGTTGAACACGTTGAATCTCAGGAACTATCGGTCCGATTTGAAAATATATGTCAGTGATAGATAACCCATTTACCGATTACATTTACATTTAAGAACGTTTTAAGGCAAACTCTATAATATAGCTGAGTGAAGTCGGGACGAGCGGCTAGTTTAAAACAAAATTGTTGCTATCATGGAATGACTGTCAGATGTGAAAATTGAAATTGTTGGTTAATATATTTTTTATTAAATACCAGTAAATAAAATGTAGATATTATGTACTAAAAACGAAGTATACTACGCTAAACTACAAAGTAATATAGATCTATTCACTCACGCCACGCTATTTAAGTTGAATTATATTATTTGCGTGTATTAAATGAGTCAGTGACGCTCGTGTTTGTAAGATGTCTTAGTGTGCGTGGAACAATTGACAATCGAGGCGGCAGAAATATAAAATTTGATTATTTTAACTAAATACCAATTTAAGTTTAACGTCTTTTTTTTTAAACTAAAGGTGACGGCGGCGGGAACGTATAAGAGAGCGTCGTGACGTTTGCCGTCAAGGCAAATCGCACTTACTCATATATTCGATCAATCACAAACCCAAAATATATATATTTTTTTAATCCAACCAATCATACGAGCGCAATTAAGTAACAAATATACTATTATATATTAATGATATTTACAATGTACTACATTTCTTCGGTAATTCCATTGTGGAAAAAGATTACAATATAATTAATCTTTTTCCACACTAAATTTATTTCCAGTCGGTTTGGGGTTCGGTCGTGATGCGTCAACCAAGGGAGAGGCAGTTCATTTCTCATTTGTAATATCGGATATGTTTACATATAGTCTGATTACCTTATTATTCTGTTACGTAAGTTAATTAATAACTCATAAAAAATAATCAATCGTCTTCAGTAAAACAATGTCACTAATCCAATAACTGGGATTATAAATAAAATCAAAATCAAAATTTTCTTTTGAATCGTCATGTAACAGTGTTGATTTAAACGTAAACCTTTCACGGGTTCGGAAAGAGATTCTACCGAGGAGAACAGGAAGGAAACTCAGTAGGTAATATTTTCCACCATTCAAATTACAGAGTATGTCAATAAAGAAGAGTTAAATTTATACATATATGTATATCCTGCCTAGATATCAACAAATACCAATTTCACGCTTTTTTTATCATTGAATCAATCTTGTGTTGAGTTATATGCCTTATTTAACAATTTTCTTTGACATGAGCTTCAATTGTTTTAATATATCATCATTTAATACAATAGACTAGCGTATTTTCCTGATAGGATGTTTACGATTCCAAGTAATCAACACTTGAAAGAGAACCACTGTTGCTCGCTCATATTTGAACCCGGAACCTTCTTATTCGCGCGCTGACACTTAATCCATTTGAACACATGCGTGAAATATATATTTTTTAGCATTAGCAGCCCGTAAATGTCCCACTGCTGGGATAAAGGCCTCCTCTCCCTTTGAGGAGAAGGTTTGGAGCATATTCCACCACGCTGCTCCAATGCGGGTTGGCGGAATACACATGTGGCAGAATTTCGTTGAAATTAGACACATGCAGGTTTCCTCACGATGTTTTCCTTCACCGCCGAGCACGAGATGAATTATAAACACAAATTAAGCACATGAAAATTCAGGGGTGCCTGCCTGGGTTTGAACCCGAAATCATCGGTTAAGATGCACGCGTTCTAACCACTGGGCCATCTCGGCTCATATATATATAAAGAACCATTAAAGCCTCTCATTACAAGCGTGGGACCGAGTAAAGTATTAAAACTGTTAAGTGTCTTGTTGAAGTGAGCACTTCCTTTTTTATGGAAATGGATTCTTTGACCAATTTATTATTCAACATTTACCGACTGACGGATGTATATGAAAAATTTAAAAGAATATTCTGGAATTTGTAGTTATACAATTATATATAAAATATACTTTTGTATATTGAGTCTCGTGAACAAGACATTCGTAGATAATGTCGAAATATCGAGCTCCAACAAATAAAAATAAAAAACATGGTAAATATCCCGTTTTAAATACTGTTAGTAATAAAAATAACCATGTTAATTTAAAATCTTATATATAAAATTGTCAGACATAGAATCGGCTGCCCTCAAATTCTTAAGGGAATTAATTTTAATGTGCCTAGGAAAGTATGTCCACGTTATCCAATAAAGGTATTTTACATTAGACCGTCGAAAACTAAACTAGGACAAAATGCACCTCTTCTAAGATTAGGTGGAACTTATAATAAATACTCAAAGTCACTTGACATTTTCGGGGATTCCATAAATAAGTACAGAAAAATTGTTATGAAATTAATTTTAGAATCTTAATTACAAAACAAATGATTGTAAGCATTGTTAGTTTAAGATGTCAATGAAAAATGTATTTAAATTTATTATTATTTATAAATTTAATATTCAATTTATTAATTAATTCAATTTTTTAAGTTATTACTATTTACTAATTCTCTTCATTTTTTATTGAATTTATTTTATTTTTTTGTATGTTATTAACGTGATCAATTATTGTACTTAAAAATGCATGTCGCGGCCGTCTTAAAGAGTCGCACCCTTTATATTTAGTATAAATATGTTTTTATGTATAACATGTGTAAGTGTAGTGACTGCTGATGGTCCTTAATAAATAAATATAATTTTTATCGCTTGAACAATTCGCTTGATTTTATCCACATGTCTTGTTTTTTTAAGAAGAATGTTACCAATGGTCCATTTTAAGAAATTATTTAAATTATGTTCCAATTATCCCTCCAGTTAAGCTTGATTTTCCAAACTATGGTTTGTCCCGGATATTTTTTTGTTAAAAAACCCTAATAACATTTTATCATCCCGACCTGGGACTTGAACTCAGGTACTCGGGTTGTATCTAGCCACTAGAACAACGAGGCAGTCAAATATAAAAATACATGTGGCATAATTTAATCTGAGAAAAACGTTATAAATTTCATAATATTTTTATTTAATCTACATTTCAATCCGCAATCTTCTGTTTCGATCCACGCATTCCATCGACTATCACTAAAAATATGTGATATTTCAAAAAATGTATGAAATTTTATATAATGCGCACTAATGTCGATAGATCATACCTAATTTTTAATTACAAATACAACCATTGTACATTTCTGTTTATCATAATACGAAGTTGTATCAGAGCTCACTGTATTTTCAAGTGCAAAATATTCAAATATTACAAAGATGTGTTCCAAATATAATTGATATTGTATTAATATGAAAATAGAACCTTATCGTAATTATTAAAAAAGTAATTTAAGTTGAATTTGATTTCAATGATTTGATATTTGTATTTAAATTTTCCTTACTAATATTTATCAAACTATAATGATAATAAATTTAAAATCAGTTTGTTGTTCTTACTTCCTATGTACACATAGACAGTCTCATACGAATATAATAATATACTGCATGACGTTTCATAGTCTGGTTTCATTAATTTATGTACGCATACATACAACAGAGTATTGTTATAAATATTTATGTACACACACATATAACCGAATCGGTTAACATATTTGATTTGATTGTGTATCAATGTTAATTTAGAATGAAAACAGATCAAAACTGATTCCATATTGTTTGTTTTATTGCATAATACTAACACTTTCACAAAAATAATATATTACGTACTAGCTGAACCTACGGCTTTACCCGCTCGAAGTTTGTAACTTAACTTTACAGAAAGCAATAACCTTCCATTTTACTCAAGACGTATAAATGGTAGCCTATGTCCTTCATCGGGATTAAAATATCTCTATACCAAATTTAATCTAAATCGGTACAGCAATTTAAACGTAATAATAACAGACAGATTTATTTTCGCATTTATTATAATGTATATATATATATTATCTGAGCAAATTTTAATATTTTCAAAAGAATTGTTGTTCTATTTTTAAATCAAAAGTTATAAAATCATTTTTATAAACACGAATTAATTTAACGAGGTGTTTTATTAAGTTGTTTTGCTATAAATATAACACGATTTCTCAGTAATAAATTCATTGATAGAATACAGAAACAGGAAAGTAAAGATAAGGATTTATAATCCTTTCTAAAAATAATGATAGTATTAAAATACATTTTAAACGAGTATTTACTGTTTAACTGATAACAATAAAAATTATATTATATTTATAGTTTACACATACATTTATATACATAGGTAGTTAATGGGTGAGTATTTTATTTATTCAATGGTAATTTTTAGATTTGTAATAGTATATATTTAAATAAAATGTTTAATTATTTAGTATAATTTCTTATAACTATTTTTTTTTTTTTTTGAGAAAACATTGTAATCGTTTTCGTTGTTCATAACATATTTTAATTATATGTATTGTTTATGTTATATCTGTCGTAAAATATCAGAGCCTACGTCTTGTAAAACGGCTTCTTTGTTCTAAGCAATCCGAACCGATATCCAATAAGTGTAAATCAACAATAATTTATTCACTCACCAATTTTCGCTGGATTACCGCAAACCCCAACGAGGAGTGTTAGAAATGTTACATATAATTTCCAATCCATACTTGCACTTTTAAATCGCACTTAGAAAAAAAATTATATTGACACGCGTCTCACATTCTACGAGTCAAGCTTCGTAGCGCGCTACGTTACGTAGACGTCCGTTCGACGCAACGGCGCCCAGACTACTGGCCTACGACGGTTACATTCAGTTGTTATTGATTCTTTTAAATGTTATTTTTGATGATTTAACATGTTATAAATATAATATGATCGATGACATAAAACGATATGAATATTATTTATATTTATTGCATTCGATGAACTCATTTAACTAGTTATTTCATTATATTGTATTAATTAAAACAGATTATTTTTCATAAATAAAAATCAAATAAAACTATTTATTTATACAATAAATATTACTTAGAATAATTTGAAATATGTTTAATTGTAATAAAATTCTAAATATAAAATCTAATGAGAGATGATTAATTCGCAAGATTATTTTATTTTTAGAATGAGATATAAATATTTATGGAATAAATTTGAAATTAATGAACGCAGATAGATACGTCGTACGTATCTGTACAGAAGCTATACCTTCTGCCATATGTCACTAGTATTAATGGTATCTTGTCTCTCAATATTTTTTATGATAGGCGGACGGGCATATCGACCATATGTGGTCACAGCCGCCTGTAGGAAATATTTATCTCTCCTTACATCGACAATGCACCACTAACCTTGGGAACTAAGATGGTATTTCCCTCGTATAGTGACACTGGGTCGCTCACCCGTCAACCAGGAACACCATAACACTAAGTATTGCTGTTTGGCGGTATATCTGATGAGTTGGTGCTAGGTAGGGCTTTGTGCCAGCCCGTCTGAGTACCTACCAAATATATTTTATTTTCAATAGTTCCTGGCAGGAAAAAACGAACAAAAAATAACTTTTAGTATTTTTGCATCAATATAATGATTTTATGTAAGCCTTATTTTACCAGTGTAAAGTTAGACAGTTAGTATGTTAGATATCTGTTTGTTATAATGTAGATAATGATAGAAATATGTATCCAAAAGAATATTAAAATTACAGTCACATTATAATTGTAATAAATCAAACCAGCGCAGCTAATTAGTTCTCTGATCACTGAACAGAAACCGTGACTTATACAATCAAACAATTATATATATATGTATAGATAATTGTTTGATATATATTTTTTCATAAGTATTGCTCTTTAGCGGTAGAATAAGCAATGAGTGGCCGATCCCTGAGATAAGCTTACACAAAGTCTTTGCATGTGTTTGCGGCTAATAATCCAATTTATTTAGGTCAAGTTTACAGTCCTGATGTTTCGTCCTCAGACATTTCCATAATAAGTAAAATTGTGAAATTCAATTGATGTGATATGAGATCAAATAATAATTTACTTAAGCGTTATATGAAGCAGGCTTCAAACATTGATTAAATTACGTAATCTCGTGTTAAATAACATATTTTATTAATAGTATTTTTTGTTACAAAAAAAAAATATTAATTGGCAACATTAAATATTTAATTTACATTTTAATTCAAATACTTGGAGCTTGAAATGACGGTACATATTAAAACGATGTGTTTTAGAAATATTTTGTACAGCCCGTCCTATTGCCTCCACTGGTGAAAGGAGGGCTGGTTCATTTCGCTGAGATCGGAATAGCTATTCAATAGGGAAATGCTAGCATTCTTGCGACTATTGCAACCATTACTGATTTGTACAGAAGCTATTTTTAATTTAAATCTATATATTCTTATTCATCTAAAAGTGTTATATATTATATATATATATATATAAATGTTATATTAGTTATACTTGGAGCTAAAAGAACAGTGAAAAAGTAATAGTTTATTTAAGGTACAGCAAAAAAAAGAACCTATGATCTCGGGTTCAAACCCAGACAGGCACCACTGAAATTTCATGTGCTTAATTTGTGTTTATAATGGTGAAGGAAAACATCGTGAGGAAACCTGCATGTGTCTAATTTCAACGAAATTCTGCCACATGTGTATTCCACCAACCCGCATTAGATAGAAGGGAGAGGAGGCCTTAGCCCAGCAGTGGGAAATTTACAGGCTGTTTATGTTATGTTAAAAAAAAACAGACAAGTAAAATCGGGATCAACTGCTAAATCTAAATCGATTTGTATCGAACGAACCTTCAATCAAAGCGAAGCAACATAAATTGGTCGCAGATTGTTAAGACATTTCAAAATTAGAATTCATATATCGATCAACATATGTTCAATTAAAATCGAACATCGAACTCAACGAAACATTTAGTCGATGGGTGTTCATAGACAGTTTGAGAAGCATAACTCATGTAGTACATTCATAATGGCTGCGAACCGTAAAATTATACATGTAACCTAAGGCTTGTTTCGCTGTCCTACTAACCGTTCGTACCGGAACAAAATACAAAACAATGTTCGGCGCTAGGATAAATGGGTCTATGGGTTAGAGGTACTTCTTCCACTACAGGCTCATTTTCAGTTCTACAACGTATTTGTCTCATTATATTACAATTACATTTAAAATAATAGATATATTATATTTTAAAACGAAGGATTATAGTTTATTATTAAATATAAGTTTTTGTAATTTTAGTTCGTTGCTAAAAGTTGTGGTAATCATAGTTATAGACCAAAATATATATTTTATTCGAGTACTATGAAATATAAATAAAATAAAATAATGTACTTGTAATTTTTATTCATGAAAAAAATATATTTATCTTTGTAGATAAGATTTAAACTCTCACAGAACTCTTAAAAAACACGATACGAGGTTTAATATATACTTAAGCCGAAGCATACGTTAGATACATCACACTACAGAATAATCCAATAATGATAATGTTTGTACGTGAGGCGTAAAGGCATTTTTATAACCTAGGGGTGAATGTTTAAGCTGTTTACAAGGATGCTAAAATTTTATGTAGCTCGGAGTTAGGTACTTTAGATTGAGTTAGAATTAAATAAGCTGGTACTGACGTGTGCAGGAAAATGGATGACTTGTTCGTTGTGTTGCGTAAAACAGTTAAATATTAAAAAATTCACAAGCAATTTTTCTGTTATTTAAAATCACAGAAAACCTTTTTAAAATACTAAAAATAAATCGAAATGTAAAATTTTTATAGATATTGTTCTTTGAAAGATCTTATTTATACTTACTTACCTATTGATTTAGTGGTAGGACTTTGTACAAGTCCGTCTGGGTAGGTACCACCCACTAATGAGATATATTATCGCCAAATAACAGTACTCAGTATTGTTGTGTTCCGGGTTGAAGGGTGAGTGAGCCAGTGTAACTACAGGCACAAGGAACATAACATCATAGTTCCCATGACATAAACACATATGGTGAAGTTTCCACATTTATAAATCTAAATTAAAATTACGCATAACATCAACGTATTACTTTATTTTACAACTGTAATATAATTCGTTTCCAGAGATAATGATGAAAAAATTATACAACAAAACCGACTAGAGATTCAAGAAAATATAAGTATTCAAATATAACAAGGTGGTTTGTTTGAAATTACCAATAGTATTACACCTAAACTGACTATCAATATCTCATTTAGGTTCATTATGATCCGATGGTATTGCTTTGTGACGGCCAGGTAAATAGTGTTGTTGTCTACTAGTTTAAAGTGTGTAATTTCAGGCACAATGGACATAAATTCCAAGTTTCCAAAGTTGGTACAACTGTAAAATTTTAAATTATTTTTGTGACATTAAATAATCAAGTTAGACGCTTCTAAATTGAATAAAGATTTAGACTTTGACATTGATCGGGTATGGATGAAATAAAATATCAAACAGCTTCATTGTATATGAGCGGTGGTAACCTATCAATTAATCAATCAATCAAAATATACTTTATTCAAGTAGGCTTTTACAAGACAATTTGAATCGTCATTTAACAAACTATTTTAAGTAAAGCTACCACCTGTTCGTAATGTAGATTCTACCGAGAAGAACCGGCAAGTAGTTACTCTTTACTATCATCAGGTTATCTTTTTATCTATCTATCTTTTATCAATTGAATGAATGTTATATCTCATTATAATGAAGGAGTTACATATTACAACGAATAGGAATATGAAAATGGTTTGTAGTTACAAATTCGAGCATAATAATGTAGGAATATTAGAAAATGTATATTTTAATTGCGATGCAGTCAATTATATCAATTAACAATATATATAAGCATTAAAGCTGATATAACAATTTATTTACGTAAAAACAAGTGAATTATGTACTAATCACTAGTTTCTGAAAGTTATATGGTCGGTTAGTGTGTCATCGGCTGCGATCGACTAATGACCATTTAGATTTAATTATATTAGTTAATCTGAATTTAATCAGAGTTTTAAAAATCCCGCACCACCTAGATGTCCGAAAATCCACAACAGCGCGATTTTTATGACATTTTCTGCCTCGCACAACCACTCTGTGGAACCAGCTTTCGCTGGCGGTTTTTTCGAACCGATACGACTTGGGAACCATCAAAAAAAGAGCGTACTCCTTCCTAAAAGGCCGGCAACGCACCTGCAACCCCCATGCTCGTTAGCCCACTATAAGATTAAAAAAACAGAAAAAAATAAAATAAAAAAAATGTTTGTTAATCAGCTGATGAACATTATGAATATCATATAAACTTGTTTCATAAATTTAAAAAGTAAAAATTAAATAAGTTTTTAATCAAAATATACTTCATTCAAGTAGGTTTTTACAAGAACTTTTGAATCGTCATTTAACAAACTATATTAAGTGAAGCTACCACCGGTTCGCAATGTAGATCCTACCGAGAAGAACTGGCAAGAAACTCAGTACTCTCTATTTCAACATCTAAAAATACAGTCACGTTATTTAAAGCGCGGAGTTATCATTGGTTGATTTTTGCGTAATATTTTTTCTTTTAATCGAAAGCTTTGGATCTATGTACATATGTGATATACTACATATATACTAGAGTATTCCTCTAATTAGTGGAAATGAGAACATAATATGGTCATAATATGATCACCTTGATAGATTAATATCAGCAGTCTTTTCCAATGAAACATCCTTATATTTTATTATAATTAAATAAATAATGGAAAACATCACATACATTACTCTGATCCCAATGTAAGTAGCTAAAGCACTTGTGTTATGAAAAATCAGAAGTTACAACGGTACCACAAACACCCAGACCCAAGACAATATAGAAAACTAAGGAACTTTTTCTACATCGACTCGGCCGGGAATCGAACACGGGACCTCGGAGTGGCGTACCCGTGAAAACCGGTGTACACACTACTCGACCATGGAGGTAATCGGTTGATTTATTTCTCCGGTTTGAAGGGTACTGGAAGCAGTATAGCTCATGGTATGAGGGACATCCATCTCTGATCCCTAAGTTGGTGCGCACATTCACACATGTAAAACCTCTTTCAAAGGAGCTCCTCCTCAATTCTTTTTTTTAAATATAAATACTAAAAAATATTTAAATCTAGAACAATTAATATTCAAATTGAGCACATATGATACTATACATACTATAACATTTTAACGAGATCGCATCGATTACACTACGCTTACGTTTCGTATTGTGTTCCGCACCAAATAACCAATTTTTTATCAAAATTTAAACAATCAACAATTGAAAAAACACATACAAACCGGTTGTTTTCCTAGTTAACAACAGTATGGGTTAACATAAATACTGTTTCCAGATAAAAAAACATTGACTTCGCTAATTGCTTATCAAACAATTAGCTTAGATTTTTGTAGCGTAATCAAATTATTGCTCATTTTGCACCTAGTATAGAATAGAAATAAAGAGCCTTTTATTTCTCGCATAAAAAAGTTAATTACGATTGATATTCTAATTATAATATTCGATAATAACGTGCATGAATAATCTAATTATGGGTGTAATGTTAATTTGGTTGATAAATTATATAATATAAGATTAAAAGATTCCAATAATTTATCACGCAGACATGCAAGAACCTCTCATATATGAGGGTGAAGGCCTCCTCCAGACTTTTCCATTTGTCTCTACGTTTGGCGATTGTCTTCCAGTTTTTACCAGCTATTTTATTATATCCCAATGATTTTTTTCTGGAACTTGGTTGAAATTGCCGTCGTATTATTTTAAAGTACGTGTCAAGTACTTCAAATATTCGCAGATATACATGACTTTAAAGTCATACTGTTCCTTTGTTATATAAGTAAATATTTTATTCGAGCACGAGAGTGATACGAGCACTCATAAATATCTGCGTTTCTTTGATACGTTGAAAGTTACAACGCAATAAAAATATATTGTATTTCGTCGCGTGAGAGCGATTCAAATATTAAAATATAAAGCAACGTCACCGTTCCCTCGTAAGTGTACTATTTTACTAGTAGTGTTATATTATCATAAATATATTGTATTTGAAAAAAATTAAAATCTTACATTAAATTGTGTATGACCGTCTGGGTCGGTACCATCCACTCATCAGATATTCTGCCGTCAAACAGTAATACTTAGTAATGTTGTGTTTTAGTTTGAAGTAGCACGTAAGCTATCTATTGTATGGAGCCGAGATAGTCCAATGATGAGAACTTCTTGTACCATGAACATGATTAGTCGGTACTCTTCAGAATTCTTGCCAGTTGGCAAATGACTATTATCATATATATATATATATATATATATACAATAGTATACATGTAATGGTGCCATACGAATTACTTCTAGTATTCCTGTGTTTATCAGAATGGATGTTGCAAGTAGACTATGACCCAGCCTCCCTTAGAAGTTAACAGGCATTGTCTTGCCCTCGAAACATATGCCCTCGAGTTGTGGACGTGTGAACGATAGGGGGGGGGGGGGCTTGCACGTTCTTGTAATTCATCTCACACATAGAGGAAGTTTCTTTAATTAAACTTCAATTGATACTTTTCCGAGAGCTGGAATTACGTAATCAATTGTATAACCTCGCTTATCGAAGCAATATTTTGACTTGAGTGCCTCGTTGGTCCAGTGAGAAGATAGGGCCCAGGATAGTTATTATACTCCCAGTTGAATATTTCTTAGAAGCAGACAATAGTCTGAACGGTCGAAGTATGTACACTCCTGTGCCTTGGAAAGCAGATAAAGCCGTTAGTCTGTACTGTATGTACTGGATTTGAATGAGGGAAAAGGGAGTGCGTCGCGCACATTTCTGCACTGTAATATGTCCTACTAGTCTCTCTTGAGAATGGGTGCAGTGACCATTATGGTAGTTGACCATATAGTTCAACACTGCAACATGACGATTCAAAAATGCTTTTATGTAGTCTAGTATTCAAGTAGTCTATTTGAATAAAGAACATTTATATTTGATTTGATTTTGAAGTCGGTCTGCAGGATATCATGTTTTGAGTTAAAATAAAAAATAAAAACCTCCAATAATATTCCAGGAATTAACGCTTCAACAAATGAAGCATTCATTTTTTATAGCGCAGTTATTGAATTTATAGCAATCGCCATTCAAGCGGCCAGATTTATAGCAAGCGTTCATTCCAAGGTTATTTAATTGAGCGCACACTAAGTTTATACGGCCTTCATTTATAGGCCCGCGGTAACAAGTTTGGTGGATTATTAAGCTGCTAGCTGTTACGGACGTTTCGAAGCCATTGATTTGCTATGAAAAAGCTCTCGAGACTAAATAAACGTGGTCGTAGTGTATTGAATCATAAACATTTAATTCGAACTATACATAGGTGTATATAAATATATTATTTCAAATAGGTAGGCAGACTGGCACCTGATGGTAAGTGGTCACCACAACCCATAGACATAGGCACTGTAAGAAATATTAAACATTAATTACAACGTCACTGTGTTACAGATCTTGGGAACTAAGATTTTATATCCCTCGAGTAACTAACTACATCCTTGAAACTGAAACGCCTGAAAGAAAGCTTTTTTGAAATACAGTCTTAAAGACGTTCAATGAAGAGTTGATACCCTGATTCATTACACACGTGCGTTTAGATGGCCCAGTAGTTAGTATACGTCAATCTTAAAAGAAGTTTGTAGGTTCATAGCTGATCTAACACCGCTGAATTTCAATATGCTTCATTGCTGTTTATGATATTATTTATCATGCTCGGCAGCGGAAAACCAACAAAAAATAAGAGGACGTCCTACCTATAGGACATTTACAGGGTAATACACCTATACTATAATTATCTTTTAAATAGATAGGTAGGAATATGCAGCACGCATTTTAAGATAAATGATTTTAGCTAAGACACGTATTTTCAATATTAATACTATAAGCGTTTAATATTAATAAATTATGGTAAGCTCCAACCGATAAAACAGTAGGGGTACTTTTAACACGACTATATTTTCGTGTTTAATATTTATTACCTTATTACTCGTATACGGTAGAAACATAAAACTTATTTTAAAAAATATTTCTTAATTATAGCACACCTAGCAGACTGATTTTGTTAAAACTTATCGTGTAGATAAATACTCACTTGGTGGTCTTTGTGTAGCTCATCTGAGTAGGTAGCACCGACTCATCATATACCCACATGTTCAACAAGCAAACAGCAATACAAATTTTTGAAACATGAGTGAGACAGTACAACTACTGCAGAAAACATTTAAACGTCTTAGTTTTCAAGGTCGGTACCATAATGTGAATGTCTTCTGATTGTGAGCGCCTCACAATCAGATATAATTTAAAATTAATTCATCTAAATTGCATATTATTTAGAGATGACTGATTTGAATCCGTTACTTGAATCATTGCACTGTTTAAATTCGAACATCCGAACTCCAGTCAGTATTCTATCATTGTGCCTAATTCATTATCTCACTTGTTATGGCTGACATCGCTATTTTTATGAACAAAGTAAGAGCGTCTATACCATAATCTATTCAGTATATATTTAATATAACTTTACAGATAAATTTGTGCGACTAGATCTAATTCAAAGTCGATTATACGTGTGTTTGAAATACTAAGGATTGTTCATATTCATTGGACCTGCAGCTCGACTATCCATTTAAGTGAACAGAATAATATAGATATAATTTCAACGGAGGCTTAGTAAGCTATTTCATATTCTGATCGACGATTTAGTGAATTTGTATCGATTGTTCGACTTTGTTCGTCATTGTAATAGGTACCCACCTACTAGTTATATCAATATTTTAGTGAGCTGTGTGATGGCCCATTGTTTAGAACGTGCGTATTTTATCAGATAAGTTCAAACTTGGATTATCACCGCTGAATATGTTCTATGCTTGAACTTATATAATTATAATATGAATGAACTAAACTTAAATTAATTACATCACATCCTATTAACAGCCTGTAAATTTACCAATGCTGGGCTAAAGCCTCCTCTCCCATTTAGGAGAAGGTTTGGAGCATATTCCACCACGCTGTTCCAATGCGGGTTGGTGGATAGACATGTGGCGGAATTTCGTTGAAATTAGACACACGCTGGTTTCCTCACGATGGTTTCCTTCAACGCCAAGAACGAGATGAATTATAAACACAAATTAAGCACATGAAGTGCTGTTTCAGTTCAGTGCTGCTTGCCTGGGTTTGAACCAGCAATCATCGGTTAAGATACACGCGTTCTGGGTCATCTCTGGGCTAGTAGTATTCGTGATGTACTCGTAAGCCTATCTATTTTACGAAAAAATACAATCAATTTATTGTTTGTCCCAATGAAAATTAACGAGTACCAACTCGACAGATTTTTTATAATCTATATAGTCTGCCTTCCCAAAATCAACTAAAAACAAGAAAAAAAAACATGTATATCGAGACAAAAGGAATACGTAAACAAATACGGCCTTAAAATATACGCGCAATAGTAACGCCTGGATGAATATGAAAGAGTACGTCTAACGTTTCTACCAAAAACGAATTCCCTAAGTTGACGACTTAAAAGGAACTTCAAGGCAAATAAACATCCATAATAGGTGAACTTCATATATCACAACCTTTACTTACACAGTACAATAAAACTGTCATTATGTACGTTATTAATATAATTTATTTCGAATGTATATTTGTTAAAAGTATTATCGGTATAATAATCACAAGAAATCAATGGAATTAAACATTTTTAGAAACGAAGGAACTAAAAGGAAATAAATATCGTTTCTAACATGAACTTTGTCTGTATGTATTTATAAAAATATACTAGCTGAGCACGCGGCTTAAATGCAGGTAGCGTTCAATTTATAAAAATTGACGCGCTCAAGGGGTGAATAATTAAAATGACGCTATGTGAAGGATACCCGGGACTTAAACTAAACTCAATACCAAATTTCATCTGTATCGGTTCAGTAGTTTAAGCTTGAAGAGGTAACAGACAGAGTTGCTTTTACTTTTATGAATATAGATACACAAATATCCTGGCTATAATATCTACTTGAAGTGTTTAGGATTATAGCAATAGTGAAATTATTTCTCTTTTCCCTTCGTACACCATTTATACAAATCTTCTCTTGAAAGAAGAACTTAATTCGAGTTAGAATATATCAAAATGTATACACATGATAGGAATACGGAATAAATTGATCAGTTATTATCTTTATACCTACACACATAAACACAGACATCACACACCCATAGAAGTATTATTACAAAATTAAAATTAAATGATAAACGACAGACACTGCTAACATTTATGATCCAAATGAAAGGCTTACAATACATATATATTTGGCTTGTGTAACGTTTTTTTTTTTTTTTCAATGCTAACAAAGGTATGATCGCAAGCGGCCATATTTAAATTAATTGCATTATTAATTACATCGCCATTGTCTCTCAATCTTTCGTCATACACGCCTTCTATACCTTTAAAGGATCTTTAGTTAATTACAATATTAATATAAAAGTAATTAATTTCAACAAATAATTGGCTTTTCCTGTCTTTTAAATATGAAATTATTGCGACTGATTATAAATAACTAGTTTACGATCGTAGCTTCGTTCGCGTGTGACTTCAGTTCTTAGGTACCTCATAATATGCGTTAAATATTCCACGATTATCGGTTCAGTAGAGACGTGAGCGTTACGTATAAATCAACAAACTAGTTTTAGCGTTTATAATATTAGGATAAAATAACATAAATATTAACTTGGTGGTAGGGCTTTGTGCAAGCCCTGGATAGGTACCACCCACTTTTCAGATTATACATACATAACTGAAGGTAAGTCACCACCGCCCAAAGACAATGACAAAAACAAATATGAACATCACCAATGCGCCACCAACTTTGGGAACTAAGATGTTATGTCATCCTTCACTCACCCTCTAACACAACAACACTCGGTACTCCTGTTTCGCGGTAGAATATCCGATGAGTGGGGATACCTAACCAGACGGGCTAGCACAAAGCCCTACCAGAAAGAAATTCGTTATTCAATCTCGTAAAAATGACTGGACAAATATCTAAAATCTGAAATGATACAATGTAACGTAAACGACTAACACTTGCAAGCACAAGACCCTACAAAGCCCCCCCCCCTACAAATCGAAACCACGCACGCAAAGTAGTTATAATATATAACAGCGCGCCTAGTCTCAAATCATTCAGTATTATTACAAGAAAATCCAAGTGATCCTTCCAAAGGGGAGCGCAGAATTTGCTTGACCGATCACTTTGATGTTACGAGAGGGACTCATTTGTATGTCTACAAAGACGAGTGATTGGAATAAATATATATAGAGGGAAATATGACTTCAATGACGCACCCTTCAATCCATTCCGATCCAATAGAATTCAGAGATAAAAGAAATACTTGAACCTTCACGTCTATAAATGGATAATAAATTTATAGAAAAATACGTATGAAAATCAATTGGTTCGTTAAACAAAGAGTTGCTTGATATACTAATTATATTTGATTTATTATAATAAAAATTCTGCGTAATTGTAAGAATATCATTACATAATATAAAACAAAGTCGCTTTCTCTATCTCTATGTCCCTTTGTATGCTTAAATCTTTAAAACTACGCAACGGATTTTGATGATATATGTCTACGCTTATGGATAACCCACAATAAACATTTTTTATCGTTTACTTTTTACAAAAAAAAAAATGGCTCATTTTCGAAGCGATTTTCGGCCATACAGCATTAATCCTTATCCGACTAAGTAACAATATATTGCGCATTGAATATAGATCAATATCGCCCTTTAAAGCGTGTAATTTAAATGAATATTTTCGAAGATATTACACATTTAAAACGCAGACTGAAAAACTGTGAATGTTGTAAAACATTCTGTAGTATATTTAGTGGTAGCATCGCACTCGTGCCAGGGCGGGTCGATAGTTACTAATAAATTATGTATCTATTAAATAACAGACACGATAAAAAAAGAACGTTAAAAATAATTAAATGCAAAGAAATAAAATTATTGTTTAAATACCTCGTCTGAATAACAAAAAATAAGTTTAAATATATTTATAATATAAGGAAACAGAAGAGCCGAGATGGCCCAGTGGTTAGATATATAGCATCTTAACCGATAATTTCGGCAGGCAACCCAGGCAGGCACCACTGAATTTTCATGTGCTTATTTTGTGTTTATAATTCATCTCATGCTCGGCGGTGAGGAAAACATCGTGAGGAAACCTACATGTGTCTAATTTCAATGAAATTCTGCCACATGTATATTCCACCAATCCGCATTGGAGCAGCGTGGTGAAATATGCTCCAAATATTCTCCTCAAAGGAAATTAACGGGCTGCTAATGTAAAAAAAAATAATGTAAGGAAACAGAGAGAAATAGAACGAGAGGGAAAGTCTCCTGGAGGAGGCTTTTTACGTGACGATTTCTACCAGTCCATTCAACTATAAGCCGCGTTAGGAACTTCAAATAAATCTTTTTTAAAACGTTCGATTGTCCTCTCTCTTTGAGTTGATAACATTTTGTAGTGGACTTAAAGTAAAAAGGAAATTCAATTGAATTCAATAATTACTTATTATAAAGAATACCCAGAAGTTTATATATATACGTATAAGTATTATTTATTAACATAAGAATTGATAACATTAAGTGCTTAAATATATACAAATATGAATTATAAATAGTAACTGTATAAATCTTGACCGCGTGGAATGGTGGCAAGAATGCTAAGTACAAGTTCGTTATTATTAGCGAGGTACTTATGACCCACACTCTGTGATAACTATAAGGCGTAACACGCGGAACCCCTGCGGGGATAAGCAGCATGTGTTCTATAACATTACTACATGACTTAAAATTAACTTAACAATACGCTACTGATATAAAAGGCAGTGTGTTAAAATTTCATTTCTATTGACAACATTAAGAATGTTATAACTGTCTTTTTTCAGTTATAATTTCGATGCCTTAGATATAAATATAATAAGGGTGAATTTTACAAGTGGACGTTGGTTGCCAAAATCGTAACCTTCAGGAATACCAAAATACTCATAGGAGTCTCGACAGTCTCGGCTCCACATTTTAAAGTTTTAAATACAAAAATATTTCTATATTATCTATTTGTCTGTTCCGGTGTTTGTTTGTTCCGGTTTGAAGGTTGAATGAAATAAAAAATCAAAACATGCTTTATTCATGTAGGCTTTTACAAGCACTTTTGAATCGACATTTTACAGAACTTTACCAAACATAAAGCTACCACCAGTTCGAAATTTAGATTTTACTGAAACGAACTGGCAGGAAATTCAATAGTTACTCTTTTCCAACATTTTAGATACATTATGTTAGTTAAATACAATTATAAATATAATATATTCATAAAAGTAGAGCCACTGTGTACAGGCAGAATGGGATTAACATTCTTACGGCACCGATGTTTACAGGCAGTTGGGACCTTTTTACATCAGGTGGCCACTTCGACCACCGTTTTATATTGAGTTGCATTGTTATAATTGCGTTGAGTATAATTGTCGTATCATATCATACCTGTGTCTTATTTTATAAAAAAAAAGAACGATAACTAATCTTGAAAAAAATGAAACATTTCCTTAAACTATCAAATAAATTCAAAACGTTTTATAACGTTAAAAACTAGACAAGTTGTATGTCCGTCGAGTGGCTTCAGTATCGCATTTGAATTCGCAGCTGGCGTACAGCCAAGCCTGATGAGTTATAGCGTCCAGCCTTACCGTGAAACAGGTTTTTAGTCAGAAAAACCTAAGTGGAGTGCGGGCACGAGTTTTTGTTTATTGAGGCGAATATTTTGTTGACTAAAACAAGATAAATATGAATAGTTTCATGTCGTTTCTCAAGGTTTTTGTATCGAGATTGTTTTTATACATTTTATCAATAGATCGTTGTCGGTTTTGGTCTATGAAATCATTCAATAGGGCGGCTTAGCGCATTGTTTTATACATGGCTTTGTAATAAAGTAATATCAAGCTTCTGCAAAATTTATTGTCAAATACTTGTTATAAGTTCGACTCGAGATTCGAACTGTGCTACCTCGGTATTTCCAACCGTATAGATTAGCTACATGGCCGTACAGTTGAATAATTTATCAGCTTCCACAGAACACATACAACTTGCTAATTTATTAAAGATTGTAAAAAACTATAGGTATGTATGTATAAAAAGTATATGTTGCAGATTTTCATTGAAGTTTGACACATGCAGGTTTTCTCACGATTGACTTGCCGCCGAGCACGAGATAAAACCCTTCGACAGTTTACAATTGAGAGAGATAGATTATAATCTAACGGTATTTACAATTTTACGGTAGGATATATATAGCCAGAGGAAACAATGTACCATTGAATTGCGCCAACAATAATACGCTTTGAATAAAGAAATAAAAACCTTAGATCTGTACAAAAAAATAATAATAATCACTAAGTCATTTTCTTCCGCTACGAATACTCTAGTAATAATGGAATCTTAAAGGAACTAGAAAAGTCGTCCGTCATTTTCTCATCTTCATTGAAATCTCTTCTGGGTCAGTAAGTAGAAGTATTATATTTGAAACTAGCTGTCGCCTCCGGCTTCACTGTTACCGCTATTATATCATTTCAGAGATTGCTTTTATAATACTCGACCAGATTAATAAGCACGTGTTTCATAGCGATATTAATTATATCTCAATATAATATAGATCAATTAAGAGTTTGTAGTTTAAATCTTGACTGATCTTGACTTGACTGATTTGGCTATGAATCACGCTCTGAATCTAAACGTTACTTAGATATTGGACTCAGAAGGTTTTTTAAATAAATATGTTGATTTCTTACCTATAGGACATTTTCATTATGTTTTTAATTATTTTTATGGTTCAGATTATATGTACCGAATAAGTTTGTTAATATTTCTCAAGGTAAAAATTTTAGTTTACTTGGTGGTAGGGCTTTGTTCAAGCCCGCCTGGGTGGGTACCTACCCACTCATCAGATATTCTGCCGCCAAACAACATTCGGTTTGTTGGATGAGACATAACATCTTGGTTCGCAAGGTTGGCGGCGCATTGGCGAAGTAAGGGATGGTTAATGTCTCTAACATCGCCAATGTCTATGGGCATTGGTGACCAGTTAACATCAGGTCATTCACCGGTCCGCCTGCCTATTACATAAAAAAGGTATCTGAACCAACGGTCGTAGCCATAGTATCATGTATGTGTGTCAATCGATTTAACAGTACTGTCTTGTAATCACGATAAAATACTATACATTTAGATTAGCGTTCTTATTTAATTAAACTACACAGCCCTCAAGCATTCCAAAGATATCAATATTATATATTGTTTAAGAAATTAAACTAAAATAAAAGGACAGTTTTAAAAATATACTAATATTTATTTTTAAATGCCTTGTACCGACTCACGTACTAGCACAAAAGGAGTCAGCAAAAAGTTTTACTATCATAAAAAACCTGTACAGATGCTTAACTCCTTCTTAATTTAAAAAGTTTATTTTTATAACGAACAGCATTGGCAAATGCCTTTTATGTATAGATAAAAATATACCTACGAGTACCAAGGGATCAAAGATTCTTTAGGGTTGAAAGATAGTATCGCAAGGGAGGGTGCGTGACACTATGTTGTAATTTTGTTATTTGATTCTGACGACGATATGAGTAAGATCGCTTTCCTTGATACCCATTTCGTATTCCTTGGTATTTACGTTTATTTTTTTATCATAAAAAAGGTCGGATATTAATATTGTTTGAAGAATAAGTACTTTGCTTAAAAATAGCTACATATTAAAAAGGATGTCAGAAAATAATAATAAGACTAAGTTTTCGACATTTCGAGCGTCGTTCAGTTCCTCGGATATTTCGGAAATAAAGACAAGCATTAGCAGCCTGTAAATTTTCCCACTGCTGGGCTAAAAGCCTCCTCTCCCTTTGAGGAGAAGGTTTGGAGCATATTCCACCACGCTGCTCCAATGCGGGTTGGCGGAATACACATGTGGCAGAATTTCGTTGAAATTAGACACATGCAGGTTTTCTCACGATTCCTTCACCGCCGAGCACGAGATGAATTATAAACACAAATTAAGCACATGAAAATTCAGTGGTGCCTGCCTGGGTTTGAGAACCCAAAATCATCGGTTAAGATACACGCGTTCTAACCACTGGGCCATCTCGGCATATAGACAAATGGGCTTCAAAAAAGCTTGGCGTGCATAGCCTTGCCTCGCCACATCGACTCATCGCCTTGAATATTACAAGGCGCAGATTCGACCCCATATGTGGTACTGGTCTCATCTCACTGCCCAGATTATTTGGCTCTAAGTAAAGATGTTCGTTTACTACCAAACCAATTTGGAACCAATTTCCGTCGGCGGTTTTTCCGAACCAATAATTGTTTTCCCTTCAATAAATGAGGTAGTTACTTTTCATTATGTGAACCTGTACGTTTGTCATCAATTACAAAAAAAAAATTAATACTGGAGCTCGAGACTCCCTTATTGTTTTTAACTAAGATCGAAATATAATAATTTTGAATCACAATATATTTCCAACAATAATATGTATTATTGGAGATTATTAGAGATGAGTATAGGAAAGGCTACTAGAAAAAGTAACTCGCATCGCTCGTGGAACTCCGTGAGTAGTCCTGTCGTGTGGACGTTTATTTTGCCTGTGCCGTAATTTAATTTAATTCGATGTTCTTTTTATTGTTGTTTGAATTCTTTTTTTGTTTGACCCAAACATAGAACGTGTTTTTTTTAAAATGAGTTTCATTTTTTATTTCTAAGAGTATATTATCCACAGTATAGATTATTTTGGTAGAATCAGTAACAGTCATTGTATTTACGCGAGAAGTAAGTATATAACCCCAAAGTTTCCGACCCGGCAAAATCACCCTAAGGCAAAGTATTTGTGTCTCTAATAAGATTCCGCAAATATTAATAAATATTAATGTTATAAAAATATTTTTTTATTTGCAACCCGAAATGTTATAAATTCACATGTTAATCGATCGTCTTATTAAAAACAAAGCAACATCTTGAGATGTCCAAATTTGAAGATCTTATGAAATTAGTCTCTTAACAAACCAAAACTTTACTTTTAAATGTTATAGAATAATTTAATTTTAAAAAGAGTATAAGAGTATAGTGAGAGAATTAAAAAAAAAATTGTGTTCATTTGACATATAATTAAATACTCATTTTTACACTGAATGTAATGATTGTGATATAGATGTCATTTGTTTGCAATTGAAGATACTTTCAAATTCCGAAGGCATAGTTCATTGACCTACGTTTAAGCAATATTGTCTTTTAAACTGAAGCACTGGAACGTATTTCATCATGCTGTTACACTGCAGTAGACTTGTAATTGCTTTATTCAAACCGCTTACTACGAGATTTCTTACGACAGCAAAAATGAGATGAACTGCACTCGACTCGACTTAAATGAAAATTATTTTATATTTGTCTTCATATCAAACCGCATTATTCCTTTAATATCTCCGAGGTCTATCTATCTGGTCTATAGCAAAATATCTTTACTGGTGAATGAAAAAATGGGTTAGTAACTCTGTCTACCCTTTTACGGTAGACTACTGAACCAAATTTGATGCAATTTCATATGAAACGAGCTTGAATTCCAAGAGATACCCAAAACCTACGACGTAATGCGGGTCGAGTCACGAGGGAAAACTAGTAATTATATCCGAAACTACAGGACGAATTGACTTTAAATTCAGCATAGTTACTCCTTTTGCGACGTAGATGGAATACCCAAAAAAATCTGGAAATTTCAATTTCAAGATGGGAAAATTGGAGAGGTATTATTTATTATTTTTTAGGGCACAATGATATAAAAGTATTAAAAAAATATTCTGACACTAAAAAAATAATAATAATCAAATTACATATTACTTCATTTGCAAAAAATGGCATGGAGAACTGATGTTACATATATATATATTTCTATAAGAACGATACTACTGTGTAATGTATATTGTTGTTAAGTGTACTTGACAGTTTCGACAGAAGCTGTCTCCAACCATCTATTCTCGAAACCTCAGACTGTGTATTGTGTCATGTCAAGAAAATTAAGTGTTCGGTATGGAGCTTAAGATTGTCTAAATGTTGAATACAATAATTATTATTTAGTTTACAATTATTTTATTTATTTTGATAAAATTATTTAGCGATTTGTGCCAAATTCACTGATTTAAGGCACTTTTTATAGAACACTGAAATTGTTAATAATGTGTAATAAAATTTTAAAGAAACTTTTAAAAGAACATTCTAATTTTGATTTTTACGAATCGTTACGATTGTTTCAAAAATACTATAAATGGTGACATATATTTCATTTTACATAAACATATAAATTTACAGACTATAGTGTAAAATAAAATTTATTAGACTGGCATTAAGGTATGTTTTCGTTTACTAAGTCATGTAGGTACTTTATGGATATAGGTTTAACATGATCTTAGTTTGATTAGAAACATAGCAACGTTAACGCTAGCTAAACTTTAATAATAATCTATTTTCAAATTACAAATGCGAAAGTAACGCCTGTTACTTCTTTACGCCTAAACTTACTAGGTAGTGGGGCTTTGTGCAACCCCTCTGGGTAGGTTACTCCTACTCATCAGATATTCTACCGCCAAACAGTAGTACTCAGTATTGTTGTGTTCTGGTTTGAAGGGTGAGTGTAACTACAGGTACAAGGGACATAACATCATAGTTCCCAAGGTTGGTGGCGCATTGGCAATGTAAAGAATGATTAATAATACTTACAGCGCCATTGTATGGGCGGTGGTGACCACTTACAATCAGGTAAAAAAAGATTGTTCGAATCCCTGGGAAGGACAAGCATACTTGTCTTAATTCAACACTCGAGGGGGCAAAATGGGGGTTCACGGATTATGAGTTATAGGTAAAGTTTTATAAATATGGCAAATTAAAGCCGCATATTCAGCTATTTAAATTAGTAATTTTTATGATGTTACAAAATATTTAAATCTATTTTATCAAATCGCTTGTCCCGATCCATCCGTTAAGAAATGATTTCAACTTTAAGGGACGGAAATGGGAGGGCAGCATTGTATGAATTGTCCAAAAAACGTAAAGCCAATACTTGTTGACTTATAGCAGGATATATTTTATATCTAACTAACTTAACGTATTTCAAATCTAGGAAAAGAATAACTGAGTTTCTCGTTCTTTCAATTTGTATGTGATTATTTTTTGTTAATTACATAATATTTAGATAAAGATATGAAAAGAAAACTAAAAGGGCTCTCAAAACACGTATTAGCATTGTACGAACAGGCGGATAGAGCATTATGTTTATTTTCTAAGTTTACTTAGTTCTAAAATACAAATTGCATTACCGCCTAATGTCTTCACTCTAGTAAAAGCAGGATACACTTGCCAAGACAATAAACTCAGCTAATAAGCAAACTGAACTTGCTACAATAATATTACACTCTGATGATAAAACGGGTTTGGTGGCCACACGACTGCGTGTTTATATTTTATCGTTTTCGATCGATGAGTAAAAAAATAATAATAAAATGAACTTTTAAATAAATAAATATTGGACAACATTACATTACTCTGATCCCAATGTAAGTAGCTAAAGCACTTGAAAATCAGAAGTAACGACGGTACCACAAACACTCAGACCCAAGGCAACATAGAACAATGAACTTCTTCTACATCGACTCGGCCGGGAATCGAACCCGGGACCTCGGAGTGGCGTACCCATGAAAACCGATGTACACGCTACTCGACCACGGAGGTCGTCAAAAGGTGTTTAAAACATTATAAAATGCATTTGGAATAACTTCCAAGAATTTTCAAGTCAAGAGAAGATAGGCCCAACAATGTAATACCAATACCTAATAAGGGCTGGTTAATTTTTTGCCCAGAGGATCGGAACAGCGATTCAAAGGGGAAATACTGCTAGCATTCTCGCCACTACTCTACGCGGTCACAATTTATACAATAACTATCTTTAATCGTTATTTGTATGTAGTTAAGGACTTGACGTTAATATTTCTTATGTGAATAAATAAACATTGGTAGATAACTTACGGATAACTTCAACGCTATTTATAAAGTATTTAAGTAATCTCGAAATAAAAACAAAATAGCAGTCAAGCATGTATATAAAATACAACCGTTACACGTTCAAACAGGCTTATATATGTATATAATTATAATGGTTACCACTTTCCATTGACAATGGCGCTGAAAAAAAATATGAACTGTGTATATTCCCTACATCGTGCGCCACTTGGGAACTGAGATGTTATTTCTCTAGTGACTGTAATTAAGCTGGCTCACTCACCCTTCAAACTAAAACACAACAGGACTAAGTAGACACGACGGCTAAATATTGTATATTTATTAGAGGTTCCTATAAAGTTAGGCTTGCATTAAGCCTTAACACAAAGTAAAATTTAAAACAGTATCAATGATTACATTGTAATACTTCTTATATAGATTACTAAGTGCGGCTTTACCAGTGCAAAATTTATAAAATACAAACTTCTAGCCCTAGTAGGTTCTAGTTCTAGAGGTTAGTTTATAAATATCACCCGCACCACCTAGATGTCCGAAAATCCACAACAGCGCGATTTTTAAGACATTTTCTGCCTCGCACAACCACTCTGTGGAACCAACTTTCGCCGGCGGTTTTTCGTAAAAGAGCGTACTCCTTCCTGAAAGGCCGTCAATGCACCTGCAAGCCCCTCGGTGTTGCAGATGTCTATAGGCGGTGGTAGTCACTTTCCATAAGGTGAGGCTCCTGCTCGTTTGCCACCTATAACATAAAAAAACCTACCCTATAAGGAGGCTATCTGCCGAATTTCAAGTTTGTAGGTGTTATAGTTTCCGAGATTTCGTGATCAATCAGTGAGTGATATATCGCTGTTATATACTTGTATATAGATTAAGCAATACATAATAAAAAAAATATATTTTAAGTTAGTGGCGCAGTGTAGACTGCATCGAGAATAGTAGAATCGTTAGTCTAGTATGCGTTGTAAATTGTGAACCAGTGGAAAATATACAGTACTCGTAAGCCGTGAAAAAAAACTGTGGTTTAAAAATATATGTCCAATGCCGCAATTCTATTATCAATGGTTTGGGATTTATTGATACCCGTAATGTATATAAAAACTTATTTAAAAACATTGCACGAGACAATGTTTTTAAATAAGTAATCGTTTCAAATTTCGAACACGAATCTCTAAAATATTAATTCATACAAAATATGCTACAGACGAATCCTGAGAAAATATAAGAGGGGTGACATGATAACATTACGTTTTGCGAACATCAATAGCTACATACATAAAAGCCAAATAAACGGGACGCTGTATCAGGTGTTTTGGTAAGAGACACCCTCATCAAACGAACAGACAATGGCAGCCATTTCCCTGTATTATTAATGCCGTGTTCGATCGATCTCGTATTTAATTCTGTACCGACGCGACGGACGGATTTAACTTGAAAAGTTAGAAACTATGATGTAACATGTGAAAGGATTACAGGTAAAAGCGTATAAGTACGCTTTTTGGATCTTACGAGAAAAGTACTTGTTCCGGCTAATAAAAGGACATATAAATCCTGTACCTAATTGACGGTTGAATAGCTAAAGATTAACTACTTAAATGTATGTTATAACTCCGTCACGAATAAAATTAATTTATCAATTGTTTTTTTTTTTTTTAATTCATTAGTTTGGCCATTAATACAAATAAAATGTAAAAACAGTGAAGTAACAGCCGAATCTTGGACAGCCGCTGAATGTTGAGGAGAAGGTTTTAAGTTTATTCCAACATGCTGCTCCAAGGCGTTTTGGCGGATATACATGTGACAGAATTTCAGTTAAATTAGACACACGCAGGTTTCCTCAAACTGTTTTTATTTACCCACGAGATAAATTGTAAACACAAATTAAGCAGATAATAATTTATGTGGTGCTAGCCTGGGTTTGAATCCGCATTTATCGTTTAAGATTCACGTGTTCTAACTACTGAGCCATCTCAGTTCTAATTAATATAAATAAAAGTCGTAAAATAAAAAGGTACTATATAGTATGTTTATTTAGCACAATTTTTTCAACTAAATGGAAGGATTTCCACATAGTTTGAACCGAATGAAAATAATGGCTAAATATCACTTTTATAATAAATCAAAATATCCAAAGAAAAAGTATTTCGTGTTGCACATCTTTCGCCTAACGTAAAATTCTATTGGAGGGCTTTAGGGTTGAGACCGACTTGAATGCCGTGACGGCAAGCGGTAAAACGGTCGGTTACACCGTCATCTCCACCACCACTCTGGCTGTGTGTGGTGGATATTCTTTATACTTAATTAGCTCTGTGTTTTTGTGTATTCTAAATCTACAGTGCCGTCAAAAAGAAAACAATGGTTTAAAAATATATGTCCAATGGCGCAATTCTATTATCAGTGGTTAGGTTAGGTTATGGTTACGGATTTATATACTCTATATATATATATATTTATGCTTCTCTATTTAAAATAATTGTATCGTTAATTACGTAACATAATATTGCAAAGTTATGATGGATATGATTTGAATTTATAACATTAATTTGAATCAAGGTAAACGTTAATAATTATTATTTAGTACAAATGTCATATGGTATGTTCAGCTTGAATCATTTTTGTATCTATTTACTCTGTGGCAAGTAGTTCTACAAATAACCGTACGTATTGATTTTCTAAGCTATTCAAACCGAGCTGTCCTTTGACTTTGAACTAAAAATAGTTTTGGGCGTTTTAATGCGGTTTTGAATATTAACAAAAATATAATCAATTGATTTTATAACCAAAAATAGCGACTATTTAAATAAAAACACATTTGTAACAAATCTTTGAAATTTCTCAGAAATCACAAACGCACCGTTTATTTTAACAACTTGTAGTTCTAATATTGTTTTTTCATCAACGCGTGTTGACATTGAATTTATTTGTTTTATTAGGACGGAGCTGTGAATAGTAATTTTTTTTTTTATTTTATAGATGGCAATGGAGCAGGAGGCTCACCTGATGGAAAGTGATTACCACCGCCCATGGACATCTGCAACACTGAGGGGCTTGCAGGTACGTTGGCAGCCTTTAAGGAAGGAGTACGCTCTTTCTTGAAGATTCCCAATTCGTATCAGTTCAGGAAAACCGCCGACGAAAGCTGGTTCCACAGATTATTTATGTGAGGCAGAAAATGTCTTAAAAAACGCCTTGTTGTGGATTTTCGGACATCTAAGTGGTGCGGGTGAAACTTGTAATTAAAAGGTTAGCATTCTATTTTTAGTAAATGAAATATCGCTAAAAAAACTGCAGAAGTTAGCTGGAATTCTGCCTTATGTGCATCTACCAAACCACGTGGGAAAAAGTGCTAATTGAACTTCCAAATCCAATCGATGCCTTATTTTTTTTTTTTTTATGCTATAGGGGGCAAACGAGCAGGAGGCTCACCTGATGGAAAGCGACTACCACCGCCCATGGACATCTGCAACACCAGGGGGGTTACAGGTGCGTTGCCGGCCTTTCTGCACAACCATCATGTTTAGGGGGGGGGGGGGGGGGGGATCGGGCCTCCGGGACTCTCACATACCAGACGAAACGCGGTAACATAGCTACCACTTCATGCTGATTTTAAGTGAGAGAGTGGTACTTCCCCGGGCGTGCCGGCCCATTCGGCTGCAACCCGAAGGTATGCAGTGTGGCACTACCATAATACCAGGGATCAGAGAAAATATTCCAGCACCCTCTAGTTCATTCCAAATCTAATTCCAATGTTTTTTAAAAGTAAGCTTTTCAATAAAGTATTCTTGAATCGTGATCATTTTAAATATTTCGACGATTCGAAATCTGCTTCCAGCAAGAAGAGACGGCAAGGAACTCACAAAACAAAGTCTCCTGTGCTTAAATAAAAGCATCCTAATCCAAAAAATATTATTTTAATGAGTAATAAAATTGATTAACTATTTCTTAAATTTGAAGCCAAATTTGAAAAAAAAAACATATTTTATTAATTTTATTATATTTATGGTATTTTGCTATATATATATACTACCATCCTTCCACCGAAACTTCACCCCTAAGAGGGTAAAAGTTTGTGTTTTAAAAATTTCAAGCGGACAAAGCTGCAGAGTCAGCTGGTATTCAATAATATTAAAAATAAACTTTAGTATTAGACTGAATATTTCGCACATTGGACAATAATAATAATAATAATAAGTTTCTGAAAATTTATAATTTCAGTATATATCCTTCTTTGAACTGATGGTGATATTTTCATATAGAAAGATAACATTTGATCAAAATAAATCATTTCATCAAAATGAAAATTATGCTCCATTTTTTAATGATAAAAATACACATAGCATTGAAATTAAATTCGTACAAAATTTTTCACTATATGAAATACAAAATACCAAATTCATTTTCGTCGTTTTCTTCAATAGCCCTTTGTTTATCGGGACTAAAACCTTCATATTGGAATATTCCGTTTATTTTCATGTTTCCTGAAAATTTTATGAATTTTAACTCAAAAAATGAAATAACATTTTATTTAGTCAGTGTGTGTGATACGTTAAAATATATTATTAAAAAAAATTAAAAGGTTATTAATAAACAGAAATAATATTTTGATAAATTTCCATTCGGAATTTTCAAATGACAGGAGAATTGAGAAAATATAACATTAGCGTTTTATATTAACTACAGATTGACAATTTTTGAATACGTTACGTGATAATTTAATGGGCTATCTGAATAATAAATATTGGACAACATCACACACATTACTCTGATCCCAATGTAAGTAGTTAAAGCACTTGTGTTATAGAAAATCAGAAGGAACGACGGGACCACAAACACTCAAACCCAAGACAACATGAACTTTTTCTACATCGACTCGACCGGGAATCGAACCCGGGACCTCGGTGTGGCGTACCCATGAAAACCGGTGTACACACTACACTACTACTACTACTACTACTACTACACTACAATCATATCATGTTTTTTACTTGGAATTGGTTTTACATACACGAAAATAACAATAATTGTCCAAAAAAACACCGTAAAAAAATACGGAGAGTCACGCAATTACTAAGAACCTCCTTCTTAATAAGAGAAATGACAAATAGAAAGTCTATATAATACAAGATTAACTATGCTGTGCCCCAGCACTAATATATCTACTTCTAGTGCACATGTATTAAAGTGCGTTATATACAAACCGATCGAACTTTTAAATCTATCCCACAAGCCATAAAACCTTTTTCTTTAAGCCCTATAAAATTTTATGAGAATTTTTATAGTGCGTCAAATGCCCACGTGGAATAATAATAGAAAATTTTTAGAGTTCCGTTGAGAAATATAAAGTGGAAAGAGGATTATTCACAGCGGTATTGCATTTCATCGGAAACCTACTTGAGATTTGATATTGAATATTTATTAACTATACAAGTATCGGTTACGTAAGGATATTTTATTTAATATTATTCTGAGAGGAAAATTTCGAGTGAATAATTGCTTGTCTCGTATTACAATCGCTTGTTACATCCTTTTACTGTTAGTTCCATAGGATAGATTTAGAACAGCTTATATTTAAAATAATAAACTAAAAATATTTTTATCTGTTATATAATCTTTACATCAGGATTGGGCACTGCGCCTGGTAGTGTTCATTACTGTCCATAGGCACTGGTAGCTTAACAAATATTTGTCATTACAAGGAATAACTAATATTCACGATTGCCCAATATCACCAATGCTACACCAACCTTGGAAGTAAGATGTTATGTCTATGTGATGTGATGTGATGATTTTTCATATTATCGCTGTTTAATTGAATATTTTGGTATGGAATGACAGTTGGTAGAGTATAGTGATTGACAGCTCATTAGCCAATGTAGACTATCTCTAATTTCTCTACTGCAAAATATAACTTCTATTTATATAACCTTTATTCTTTGTGCGTTAATCACATGTATGATACCAAAATACGCGGTATCGTGCGTAAATGATAAGTTATTAATTTTGTGAATTCCGTTAATCCTTACCCCTTTTTTGTTTAAATCCCATAGGAGCGGTTGGGTAACACCTAGTTTATATACAAATGTTATTGCTCCCTACTCAAGGTATACAATGCGTACAAATAAAATTGCACTCAGAGCAATCTTTCTCTCATTACATTTTACCTTTTTGTTCCAAGGTTTTTGCCGTTTCTATAAGATTCGGTCGTTGAAGGTGTCTCCAATGTAGCATCGATTTCCATTCCGGCTGATGCAATATGGGAATAGTTAGCTTCATTTTGTACGATTCAGTTTCCGGAAAAATGTCGATTTCAGTGAACAATTGCGTGTTCAGTTCCGTTGTTGTTACTGTGGTCTTTGATTTACTTTTTCCTGGAAATATTAATTAACATTATATATATGGTGCTTTAAAGTGAAGTGAACGAATAATAAGACGTTATATTAATAACAACAGTCCTCTCCTCGGCAGTTTAAATCGGTGAATATTTAAAAATCTGCCTACACACTTTTGCAGACGGCCCTGCTTTTAAATGAGTATTTAATCTTTTCCAGTGATGCAAATACCGCATTTATATGAACCTTCTTGGAAATATAATATTAATAATGGTAAAATAAAATAAAAATGAGTGACTTGAATTAGTGTTGATCAGTATTAATATAATACTCCTGGTTATTATTTCAGGTAACTAGTATACTTTTTTTGGTGTATTGAGTAAATTTGTAATAAATGTGGAATCAAATTATTTTATCAAGTAACATGTTAAAATGCATGGATATAAATTAATAAAGAGAAAATGAATATTTTGTTTAATCCGAATAATAATTTCGACGACCTCCGTGGTCGAGTAATGTGTACACCGGTTTTCATGGGTACGCCACTCCGAGGTCCCAGGTTCGATTCCCGGCCAAGTCGATGTAGAAAAAATTCATTAGTATTCTATATTGTCTTGGGTCTGGGTGTTTGTGGTACCGTCGTTACTTCTGATTTCCATAACACAAGTGCTTTAGCTACTTACATTGGGATCAGAGTAATGTATGTGATGTTGTCCAATAATATAATCTTAAAACACGGTTGATAATATATTCTCTAACTAAAGTAAAAAATAAACGTAGACGTACAAAATTTCAGTCTACTGGAAGTGGTAATACAGTATTAACCATTACATTCTATCAATACGTTGCTTAGTTGCATCTGTAATTATACTAACTAACAAACACTTTCGACCGGATTATAAACACAGTATTTTTTTTTGTCGTTAGATAAAATCATGAGTTTGTGGACATAGAAGTATTTGCATGCAGCCTAACCATATTATCAACGTACTATATATACTAATTCAAACAAAATCGTATGTAATCTTGTAAATTATATCCCGAGTATGAAGATTTGGAAAAGTCCCTTAACTTCGTAGTCGGTGCTGGATTATATCAAATATCACATGACTTAATTGTATAAAACATGATATGTACAACAAGGTACCATTTTTTTTAAATGTATTCATAATTATGTTTGAGGTCGAAGAAAAATGTTCAAGTTATAGAATAATTGTGAGCTCTATTAGATTACAATGAATCTAGCAAAATTATTGAAAGGATCATTCAGATTAAAGTTAAGGCTTCTTACTAACCTAACCTGATGTTTTAGGTTATTGTACGCCTCCCAATTTTCCGACAGCTTACAATCTCGTTACATGGGTATTTACTAACGAAACCTACACATATCCGGTAGCATATATTATTAATTAGGAAAACTGACTAAGTACAGAACAAAAGGTCGTAAATCACGAGGTTACGGGTAAAATCCCAAGGTCGGGCTGATACTAAAAGAAATATATTTTTCAGACGAAAAATTATTATCAGTGTCACCTGATCTGGGCAGAATTTACACTCTGATAATCTCCGTTATTACGAAAATGGACATCAAAATTATTGTCATTTGAACACGACACAAAAATCACCCTACCAAAATAAAACAAATAAAATACTGGAATAAGCAAAACTTTCTTGTACAACGTACTGATGGGCAAAGGTAGTAGACAAAGAGGTCAATCAATAGTGGACTAATGTCATCATACGAGAAGCCATGTGACTTACCTGAAATAAGATTAAGAGTGAAGCCAGTTTAAGAATAAGTTGGAAAAATAAAGTACTTATTGGCTTCAGCGATATAAACTTGGTATATTGAAAGAAACTTACTGTTTCGTTTTGGTTTTCTTAATCTTGGAGTTTTTATAGCCTTCACTATACCCTTCCAGGCAATACTTGCAACATTCTGTAAAACCGACAATTTTAAGGATTTTCTTTTTTAGATGACACCATTATTTTTAAGAAGGAGTACCCAGTACATTGTCAGACTACTAAAAAGACCTAGGTTAGAAATTAGCATTGTCAACACTCTCGTTCATCGAAAGGCCATCGGTCTAGCTACTGAGGGTTCTGGTCATGTCGAATGGCCTTCAAAAAAATCTACTGCGTAGTTAGTTACTTGGTCAGGAAATTATCTTTACTTTTTCCTCCCTATATTATTGTGTCTCTTTTTCTCTCGAAGTAAAGGATCTTTAAAGCTAATTCCACCGTGCTGCTCTAATTTCGATTTGCATATAAACATGTAGTTGATTTTTATCTGAGAATTGAGTAAAAATAAAAGAAAGCACATACACATTCAGTGGTGACAGGCCCTTATCCCAGAGATGAAACACACGGTGACCGTTAGCTTATTTTTTTACTTTATAATAACTATAAGAAAATTTACCTCAATATCTGCCGGCAAATTCGAAATAAAATTATTTAGATTGCAATTCGTATCAATTACGCATAATAATAAAAGGGCACAAAGAGTATACTGGACTAAACCCATCACTATCTATGGAATAAGTACACTGACATTACCGAACTGAAGAACAATAGACAATGAAAAGTCCGTTACAGTAAATATCATTCACATGTAACAGTAACATTTCACTAAAGTATAAATACGACAGTGTATTTACAATCGTAATATGTATTTTATTTAAAATTCAGACGAGATACTGGATCACTTGAAGGTAGTGATCTGATAGGTCTACAGAATACTACGTTTAAATAATGAAACTGTTAAATTTTATAGTATTATTTTAATGATATTCATCAAAAATTATTTTTAATTTTATTTTTTTATGTAATATGTAGGCAGATGGACAAATGACCTGATAAGATCCCTGATGGTAAGTGGTAAAACATCACACCAATGCGCCACCAAACATGGTAGATAAGCTTATGTCCCTTTTGCCTGTAGTTACACTGGCTTATTCACACTTAAACCCTGAACACAGCAATACTAAGTATTGCTGTTTGGTGGTAGCATATCTGATGAGTGGGTGGTACCGTTCCAGCTCTTACAAGAAGTATATTATATTTTGAGAGTTTTACTGAACTCCAATAAATTCAAGCTATAATTGTGTGTTTGAACAAATATAAATCACTGAGGTATTCCTTTGAGCACTATATCATTTAAAAGACGCAATTACATAATTTTTTTCTTTATAATATTTTTATATTTACCAAATTTAAAACAGAAAATCTATGCAAACGTGAAGTGAAAAATATCAAATCAAAATGTACTTATTCGAATAGGTTCTTGCAAATGCTTTCGAATCGTTATTTTACATAATCTAATTAAATTTAGACCTTCTACCAGTTCCGAATGAAGATTCTATCGAGATGAACTGGCTAGAAACAGTAGTTACTCTTTTCCGACACTCAGTTACATAGATTATTGAATACAAATCAACGAATACTAATTAAATACTTTTTTATCTATTTATATAAAAGCGAAATACCACTGACTGATTAATCGTGAAATTTCAGAAACTAAAACACGTATAAACTTGAAATTTGACAGGAAGGTTCCTTATAGGTGCCATTAGGTAGTTCATAGGTATTTATAACATCGTGACGACCTCCGTGGTCGAGTAGTGTGCACACCGGTTTTCATGGGTACGCCGTTTCGAGGTCCCGGGTTCGATTCCCGGCCGAGTCGATGTAGAAAAAGTTCATTAGTTTTCTAAGTCGTCTTGGGTCTGGGTGTTTGTGGTACCGTCGTTACTTCTGATTTCCATAACACAAGTGCTTTAGCTACTAACATTGGGATCAGAGTAATGTATGTGATGATGTCCAATATTTAAAAAAAAAAAAAAGTCGTAACTGTCTTATTTATAACATCCGCTAAGAACGGATTTTACGAAGTTTTATAAATGTTGCTCGGGTAAAGCCGCAGGTTCAGCTAGTCAGCTAGAGTAATATGCCTTATTAATCAAAGTTTTCTAAGCATGTAATAGAAATTTATTAATTGGCAAAGCTAAAAGTATCAGTTGAATTTTACTTTATTTTTCACCTAGAACATAGATTGATAGATCTTTAATATTACTAAAAATGACGATAGCTCATCCTTTGTCTCTAACGCATACCTTTGATCTCGACTATAAGCCGAATCCAAAGCTATGAGTCTGAATGTCCGAGCACAGCTATTCGTAGCAAAATAAACAGCACGATAAAAGCTTCTGAACTTTATTCAAATATTCAAAGCTCTACGAATGTAGGACTAAATTAAGTCAAAAAACAACTAAAAACAACTTGAATACAAATTGCAAATTTGGCTTTTTTTAGACTTTTCCGTGTCCAGTAATCAAAGTAATAACTGTCGTGGAAAATGAAGGTACGAATTTTAGGTATGAAATTTCAACGAAATGAAAATATTCATGTCCTATCTTGTTTTTAAAACATAAAAGAATTTATTATTACACCGGGCTATTGTCTTCTGAATTAAACACTAGCCACTGTACTGATAATTCATAACAGTCTTTGTAGCGGCCGTTCTTTAAAATGTATTGGCAGACTTGACTAATAACGACGAAATTGTCATTACAATAAGTCATAACAAGTCTTTTAAAGTTTGCGTCTCATGCATTACATTATGAGGGATCACGTAAATAATAATCAGTTAGAAACTCTTATACATTCTCGCAAATAACTCATATCTTTATTGTTGCGAAGATGTATTATACTGTAGTATAGAACTTTGACATAGTTACTAGAAATCAAAGTTTGAACTTAACAAATAATATTAAAAAGGTTATATAAAAAAAGGTTAAAATAAAATTTTTAAATAAAAAAATGAGGGGTGAATTTTTATATTGCGTGTCTTCAAATGTTCTACGATCGAATATAGGGTACCGGAATACAACAATAGGAAGCTATTGTTGTATTCCGGTTTGAAGGATGAGCCAGTGTAATAGCAAAAGATACATAACATCTTAGTTCCGAAGACGTGGCTTGTTGGCGATTTAAGAAATGTTTTTAGCTTTGTTATAGCGTCAATGTATAGTGGCGATGGTGATCACTTACCATCATGTGGCTCATTTGCCCATCCAACAATCTATTTTGTAAAAAATAGGACTAAATGCAAATGAAAATTCCGTGATGCTCGGGATCGAACTAGCAATATACAGATAAGATTCGCGTGTTCGAACCACCCGGCCACCTCGGCTCACGCTATGATAAATAACTGTCTATTACTTTGTAGGTCCCGTACTTCGACTGCCGCCACAGACTAATAAATATCAACTACCTTTCATAAGAATATATTTTATAGACGGTAAATTATTGTAAATTTTCATATATTTTCACTCTGTTTGTTATTTGAAATTATGTAGCTTTTATTGTGAAATAAAGTTAAGATTCTCAGTATAGTTAAATTCTCCAAACATTAGAAATATCGACCTACAGTTCTATTTAGTCAATTTTAGCTAAAAAATGTTGCAGGAGGTAAGTTAAGAGGTACTTATACGGCGTTGACCTCGCTTTATTAGGTGTACTAATAAACCTCACACCGTGTGTTTAGGGATAAAAGCATCACAGATCTGTTCAGTACAACGTCTCCTCTTACTGATTTATTTGACGACAAAAATGTTGCATCGCGATTTTACATGAAATTACGTAATAAAGTCACTAAAAATTTATTGAAATGTATATTGTAAAATTAAGCCGAAGGTTCCCTTGGTGTTGTTCTATTAAATATTCTGATGTCAATAAAAAATCTGGTGGTAGATAGTTAAGGAGCAAAAAGAAGGAACAATTACGTATAGAGAAGGTACTTTCAATATATATTTCGATTATTTCTGTATTTTTTTTTTCGTAACGAACAGCAGATGATTTGATTTTTTTAAGATTTTCTTAATTTTTAAAAATTTTAATGCAACTTAAATAAGACCCAAATTACATAAATTTACATCTTAAACAATGATGTGTAATTTTCTTCAAAATGTCAAATCAAGGATGACAGAAAGAAAAAAATCCGAGTTTAACGAGACACCAGCTAAACATCATTATAATTAGGACAGAATTTTTTATTCAATAAATCTTACCAATATAACATAACATATACAGAAGTGTGAAAGTTTAGATGGAAGGACGTGTTACTCAAACGCACCAGAATATGTTACTTCATATCCTGGAAAAATGTATCTAATACCTGCAATCTCGCCACCCCGCTCCGTTTCTTAGACGCGACCCTAACTAGTATTTATATATAGATCAATATTTTTTAATAAAAATAATCAAGATAATTATAACAGGTACAGAGTGTAAATTTCCCACTTCTGCGCTAAGGCCTCCTCTCACTTTCGGGAGATGGTTAGGAGCATATTGCACCACGTTGCTGTGCGGGTTGGTGGATTCACATGTAGCAGAATTTCGTTGATATTAGACACATACAGATTTCTTCACTATGTTTTGATTCACCGCCGAGCACGAGATGAATTATGAACACAAATTAAACACATGAAAATTGATGATGAAGATTGGTTTGAACCCGCAATCATCGGTTAAGATGTACGCGTTCTAACCACTGGGCCATCTCGGCTCATCAAGATAATTACGTTGGTATATTATTCCAAATAATAATGAGTCATTTTCAGTCAGAACACGCCTTACAGTAATAATGTGAAGCATTTTAAAAATTCACCCAGCGGAACCTATTATTACACATGATTCAACGGGATAATGTTGCTAGTAACGCAAACAATTCGCGAATTCATGATTTGTAATGTAATTAACATTTAAATTTTGATTTACTGTGTATATGTTCATAACATATTTCATACATAGAACATATAAATTAAACTAACAACTGTCTATTGAACCGAGATCTAACTCGTGTGGTATAACCGAAGATCATCATTGTTTGATTAATTTTTGTGTGTTTTGTCTTTATCGACTGCAAAAGGAATTGTAATGAAAAAACTTGTGGTAAGGCTTTATGTAAGTCTGGATACCGCCCACTCATCAGATATTCTACTGCCGAACCACAATACTTAGTATAACCGTGCTCCGGTTTGAAGGATAACTACTACGATATTTTTTACATTGCTAGTTTTTCTCTAACATATTCCCAATACCAGCAGAGAGAATTTAAAATGTATCAACGTTAATATTTTTGGTACTCTTCCTCTCTGTACAGTCAAATTTTAGTTTTACATTTTTATGTCTGATATTCGGAAGGAATTAGCTTAATCTCGTGCTACGTGAAATGCATCTAATACCAAGCAAAGCTTAAGCGTAATATGCTTCAAAAAATCTTTCATATAATTTAATATCATAGCGTCAATGATGATTTATGAATACATTATTTTATAATAACTAAATTAATTATATTGCAAACTTATAATTCAACAACGATTTAATTCTTTTATATTGAAAAAAAAATACCTTTATTATCCTTCGATACAACAGACTCCGTAGAGTCTTTGTTCATGAAAATTTAAAAGTATAACGAAATAATAAAAATAATCTGACGCCACCATTGCTATGTCGTAAACTTATGTTAAAAACGTACTTCATTTTTCTAACCTTAAAAACGTGTATTGCTATAAATTTATTTATCCCGCTGTACAGAAATTACTGTTACATCAAACGAGTGAACTGGACGAAAATTTTATTGTGACATTTATTTACCTTTGGATGCTTAGATATACGGACATATTATACGAGGTAATCGGGTCAAGTTGAAGATGAAAGAGGTGCACATTTTATAATAATAACATATTATCCCTTCCAGATACAACGATTGTGTTGTCCAGCAGTGCGTTGATAATACATCACCTCGAACATATATATTTTATATATGAGTACATAGATCAAAGCCAACGTTTTGGATGCGCGACCCTTTCGGATGTATTGTGTCCGATAAAAGACGGATTCAATAGCCTTCCTAAATCTAAAAGAACCGTGTCATCTATCTGAATTTCGGTGAATTGGACTTTGATGTGCATTCGCTGAATAAAGATTTGGGGTATCAGAAACGGTAAAAAATTTAGTTCTACCTATTTTTCGTCCGAACGTGTACTTGTGTAATACAAAAATCCTTATTATAGTTTATTTAATTAATTGTTACGCTTTCACTGGGTATGTACTCAAACGATAAACATAAAATTATGCGTAAGCGTATTTATGTAGGTACGACAATAGTATACGTAATACCGGCCCCACTCCCCTCGAATATAACAATTTATCGTATAGCACATCTTGTTAATACAAAAGGTCGTATGTATAAATTAAGTACTTATTATCGTATACGTCGGTCTAAGTAATGGATCCTTCGATGTTTTTGTATAAAATATTGTGTGGATCGGATATCGTTCACAAATGGGCGTAGTTATTGTATACAATACGTATAATTCGAGACATGCCTATTGAATTGGAACTGTTTGTTCGGTTTATTATTTATTCCGGATATGCAAATGGGGGAGTTGTTTTATAGAGCCTTAATTTTGTGTATGATTTTTTTTTTAATTATAAATTTAATTTTTGAAGATATACTTCTTTTGGCAGTGAATTTTTGTGATGCGCACGCACAGATTGTCATGATGAAGTTGCTCACTAAACTGCATATTAAATGTCAAGTCACTCGAAATAGAAAACTTTATACCTTACCTTGCTTTGCTTAAATTTTAAGTGAGTGTTATAATAGATGATGATAACGGTGATGGTGGAAAAAGAAGAAATAGCATTTATCATAATTAACAACATTATTATTAATGATAAGTAACTTAATTAATTTTAGGTAATAAACTTTACTTGGTGGTAGGGCTTTGTGCAAGCCCGTCTGGGTAGGTACCACCCACGCATCAGATATTCTGCCGCCAAACAGCAGTACTCGGTATTGTTGTGTTCCGGTTTGAAGGGTGAGTGAGCCAAGCAGAAGGGAGATACCATCTTAGTTCCCAAGGTTGGTGGCGCATTGATGTAAGGATTAATATTTCTTACGCCACTGTCTATGGGCGGTGGTGACCACTAACCATCAGGTGGCCCATTTGTTCGTCCACCTACCGATACCATAAAAAAAGTTGATTATTATTGTTTTATTGTAATTAATTATTTGCGTGCAAGTAAAACCTATTATTTTATTACGCCGAAGAAGAAATTTCTCCCCGCGTATATAAGTAGATTTTTTAAAATGTTAACTAACTAAGTAATAAAATCCACAATCACAATTGTTTAAGAGATCTACAGACGGCGGGATGCGACACTGTTTTATACTATGCGATTTTATTGTAATATGTATATATATATATATACATTAATTATATTAAGACTGTTTTAATAGTATTTATGTTAGAATGGGTCAAAATTTTAGCTAATGTATACATTATATAATTAAGCCATTATTTGATCAAATTCAGATGTTTGCCAAGTAGTAGCAAGTTGTTGGGTCTTCAGTTGACTATAAATTACAAGGTAACTTCAATTAAAGATCACGTGGTCTTCGTGGATGGAGCCTAGAGTGGAAAATTCAAACGCAGAAAACATGAAGCCGCAACTAATTTGTATATACAATCTGTGTTTAGAATATTCTTCACGAATCGCCGAGGATATCTAATTTATTTCCCATATTTATAATTCCCATCCCATATTTATATTTATAATATATTATATTAATAAAGAAGTTCATATGATGTAAATTTAATTTATACCCTATGTCATTCAGGAATAAAAGAGCTTTCTATCAGTGATACATACTAGCAAAAAAACTCTTTAGAATTTTAGTATTGACTTTGTTGAAAAAAGTGTAGACCACGTGTTAAATCAATAAACTCGCTCATCGATATTATTTTATGGTTTTCTTTATTTATCATTGATAAGGAAATTCAACGTGAAGATTACCTTTTAAAGTCGCTCAAAAAGGTAAATGCGGATTTGAAACTTAGAACTCAAACATCCATTTCTTGGAAACCTTTTTCAGTCAAGAACGTCCTCCAAAACTGAAAGTCACCGCCCAAGCGGTTAGGGAAACATAGGATTGAGACACATTGAGAGACTGATAAACTATTTTAAAATAAAATAAAAAGTAAAACGTGTTTATTTCCGACCCTTGACCCATATTGTATAAGCATTTTAAAACTTTACTAATAAAAGATTAAACAAAACAAAATTAAAAAAATACGTAACGTTATTTATGACATGTTGCTGCCCCACTGAGAAATACTAGGGACATAGAAATGACGTGTGTATCCAGATTCCAGTGCTTTAATATGGGACAGCTAAGATTTTCACATAAACACTCCAGGTATAGTATAGTAATAGGTGGCAAACGAGCAGGAGGCTCATCTGATGGAAAGTGACTACCACGGCCCATGGACATCTGCAACACCAGAGGCTTGCAGGTGCGTTGCCGGTTTTAAAGGAATGAATAGGCTCTTTTCTTGAAAGTCCACAAGTCGTATCAATCATTTTACCAATATGACTAAACTTTCAGATTTCCAAATATTCATATAAAACTTATAAATATTTATAATAAAATTTTATATTAAAATGTTGTAAGTGTGTCCCAATCCCATGACGAAGCAGTCGACTTCTGAACCAGTGTCAGCAGTGACTTTCAAAGTCCAAAAATTGCGTATCACTTCACATTAAACCACGACCATTTGCGATACGTTCCTTGGTCGATGACACGCGTATCTATAAATAGCTATTTGATTTTAGAGTTTAGATCGATTAAAGATAGCAGCCAGTAAGTGGAGAGCTAATGAGCAAAATTCTATATCTTACTATTTGTCGCCCGCTGCTCTGCTCGCGCATCATGTGCAGAACATAAAAAGTAGCGTATGTCTTTCCTTCGGGTTTCATCAAAATCAATTCAGTCGTTTGGCCAACAGACAGATAAAAGACAGTGTTACTTCATAATATTAGTATAGATGTTCGTTTCGTTTGGCATATATTTTTATTTTTAGTTATTGTGACAGTAATAATACTCATTACCACTGTAGTAATATTCTTAGTAGGTCGCTCAGTGGTTATTCATTGCTCGTTATTATTATAATTAAAAAAAAAAAAAAAACAAATGTCAAAAGAAACGTCAAAGATTTTTAATTTTGATATGACGCGTGTAATATTAGCAGTATGAACTTAAACTATGAATGTTTCATATTAAATATGTATATACAATATACGTATGTGTAAAACGAATTGTATTGATGTTTTTATGAATTTAATATATTTCTAATGTATATTATATACGAACTAGATGAAAATCCGACTTTGCTCGGGTAAATAAAATTATACAAAAACTGTTTATCCTTTATTTTTCATATAACATATAACTTTTTCATAAACGTTGATCTATAATTTATTGTGGATAAGTTTCCATCGAGTGTACCGTACCCTTGCACGAAATTCTTATTTGGAATACACTTTCTGAACGCACCCGTAAACGTCAATCATGGCCGCCCGTTGAACTGTCATTGTATTTTGTGGATTTAATATCGAAATATCTCGATTATACGAATTCTGTGGATATATGTTGTGGATTAAAAAGTTATTGTTTTTTAATGATCTATAATGGCGGATAGATTTCGATCGGGTCTATCGTAGACCTGCACGTAAAATACAAATACAAACTTTATTTACTCCTCCATATAAACTTTAACCGTGACAAATCATCTTAATCCTTTGGCGCGTAATTTTCGTAAATTTCCTACACGTAGTAATATATAGACGTGTATATATTAATGTATATTAGTGTTAATTTCAAGAAAATATAATGTCAAATGTCAAAGGAGGCCAGCTGGACAGTGGCGGACCTCTTTTGTGCTTCTTACTCTTTCTGTTACCATGGTTACTTTGGTAGTTGTTATCAGCGTGATAAATCTGTGTGATAAGTAAATGATTTCTATCACATAGTTCCCTAATTTGTATTGTTCCTTTCGTGTGTTGATAAAATAAGAGTTTAGTAATTATATTTATATAAAAGTAATATTTAATAACGTATACATTACATTACATACATTAGCAGCCTGTAAATTTCCCACTGCTGGGCCTTCTCTCCCTTGAGGAGAAGGTTTGGAGCATATTCCACCACGCTGCTCCAATGCGGGTTGGTGGAATACACATGTGGCAGAATTTCGTTGAAATTAGACACATGCAGATTTCCTCACGATGTTTTCCTTCACCGCCGAGCACGAGATGAATTATAAACACAAATTAAGCGCATGAAAATTCAGTGGTGCCTGCCTGGGTTTGAACCCGAAATCATCGGTTAAGATGGACGCGTTCTAACCACTAGGCCATCTCGGCTCTTAATAACGTATGCAATACCTAAAACAAGAAAGTACAAAGTGACATGCTTAAACACCAGGAGTACGTTATTGAACTTCAAATTAACGGTAATGTTTCTTAAAACAAAAACTTTATTATTACACAATACCAGACTCGGTGAAGTTATAATGGCTTAGAAAGTGTTCTTTGATGTTTGACCTTGGAGTAGTAGTGCAAAAACCTTCATTAAAAGTATAACACTTCGCTTTATTGCCTCCACTGGTGATAGTCTGGTTCATTATATAAATAGATTACACGGTTAATTTTTGGCTTTAAAAAAAAAGAAAGCTCATGTCAAAACAATATTATTAAAAAAAACCTTGCGCTTATTATTTATTGATTTCTAGGCTGGATATATAAAAAAAATAATTATAATTTACTCACATAATCTGTAATTAATTTTGTGGATAAGATTAACTACTAAGTTTCTTGCCAGTTCTTCTTGAAATAATCTCCTACTAGTTTTAAATTTAATTAAACACTATATACATGACGATTTAAAAGTACTTTAATAAGTACTTTTGAATCGTCATACTTGGTGGTAGGGCTTTGTGCAAGCCCGTCTGGGTAGGTACCACCCACTCATCAGATATTCTACACAGGTACAAGGGACATAACATCTTAATTCGCAGTTGGTGGCGCATGGGTGATGTAAGGAAGGTTAATATTTCTTACAGCGCCTTTGTCTATTGGCGGTTGTGCCCACTTACCATCAGGTGGCCCATATGCTCGTCCGCCAACCAATGCCATAAAAAAGTCTCCTTGAATAAAGAACATTTTCATGGTAGTTCTTTTACAAATTTTGCAAAATTTTCTAAGGCACCATATTGTATTTTACCCTTGGGTTCCGGAATGGGATAAGACGCCTTTGACCATCTGGAGTATTTATTTGTGTTCAAGTATAACGACTATTATACAAACGTTACACTAACACGTGTACGCTAAAATATATATATTTTTTAAATTACTTTGATGCAAACACATACATTTAATAATACATAACAAGTGAATGAGTCTTGAGTCTGAGACGAAGTTAATGTGACATGTTAAGTGTAAGAAATAATAACACGGAAGCTAAGATGTTATGACAATTGTGCCTGTAGTTACACTGGCTCGCTCAGCTTTAAAACCGGAATAGAATAATACTAGGTGATGCTGTATTAGACTTCCACAAAGCCTACCAGCAACAAACAAAACATAATTAAAATACATTTTTTTATTTATACAAACAATTTACCGTTGAAAACATTTATAATAAGAGCAATTATCGAAGTGATTGTTTTAATTGAAAAGAACACCAGAACGCTTTTAGACACTTGAATATTTTATATCCGTTGTCTAGTTTGGCACAAAATTATTGGATTGTTTATTTTGGGATTGCTTTGTCTGGAATAAATTCTGGAATATAATGAAACAATAAAAAATGTGAAATAAAATTATCTGATATATTTTGTTTAACTGTATCGCATGGCATAAAAAATTTGCTGTTTATGCGATATCCATTAATTTTATTGTCAATTAGAGTGGTTTTATAATTATATATTTAGGAGATTCCTTTATGCATACAAGAACATACTAGAACAAATAAAATAAAAAAAAACAAAAGCGCGCGAAACCGAATTAAACCGCCATTCTTTTTTCTTTTTGGGCGCGGACAGTAAGGTCGATATTGGCGCGACTTGTAATTTGTTAAGAGTGTTATTTGTGTTTTATTTGGATTTGTAAGCTCAACTTAGTAAGTAATTTACTTCAATATGTATGATTTGGTGATTTATTTATGTTAAGATAAATTCGAAGTTTTTGAACTATTTGATTTGTTAGTAAAATGTTTAAACTAACTATTAAACTATTAACTATAAATAATCTTGTCTTTTTTTAATCTATTTCACTTATGTACGCTAAATATATATATTTTCAATTGTAGATGGACTTCAATAATAAAGAATAATAATTAAATCGATGTACAATTTAATGATTTGTAATGGAAAACAAATATTGCAACGTTCTTCGCGAGACCTAAGACTGCCGTACTGTGTATTTTTTAATTGTGACTGCACTGGCGATGAAATTATTACCAGCTGGGACATTTGCAGTACGCTCTCACCACTGTGTCCAATGAAGAGCGACTATATTTTTTCTGGATGACCTTTAGATTTGTTTATTCTTGAAAGCAGAATGCGTGAATGTTGAACTCGCTTATGTAGTATATATAATCTTAAGTAACGTTGCTTTATTCTTACTAATAGCCCACCTGGATAGGTACCACCCACTCATCGGATATTTTACTGCTAAACAACAGTACTCAGTATTGTTGTGTTCCGGCTTGAAGGATCAGTGTGTCAGTGTAACTACAGGGAAAAGGGACATAACATCTAAAGTTCCAAAGATTAGTGGCGCATTGGCGATGTAAGGAATGATTAATATATCTTACAGCACCATTGTCTACGGGTGGTTTGGACCACTTACCATCAGGTGGCCTATATATACGCTTCTAATATTTTAATTGGTTTTTGCTAACATGACTATTATATAACATAATAATATTTATAGTTGACGGAAGAATAACCTAAAAGACATTTAATTTTAGAGATTGCAATATCCCGATTCCTTTTATTTAAATTTATACTATGTTATTTTTTTCTATAAGTGATTGCTCTTACTCAAAGTTCAAAACTCTTACTCTAATATGTTCGTTAACGTATACCTATGTTTTTTTCTGTGCTTTAAATATTTTTCCTTTTTTCTTTTACATTATGTTATAAGCTTACTTATTATATATATGGTTTTATTGTCTTACGCGGAAAGCACGCACTTATACTGTCGTACTACACTGCTTGAATTAGTGTAAGCACAGCTTAAGAATCTGATCTAAAAGCTAGACAGAGTAATCTCATGACATTGACGGGATTTACTATATCTTATAACAAACAAGCGCTGGATAAATCTATAAGCGCTTTAAGCGCTGTTATGATCACGTTCTGGTAATCTGTTGGTTTCATCTTAAAAATATAAGCATAAATAATTTAAAACTAAAAATTGCGGCTCACCAATTTGTTTATTTCGTGTTTAAAATTTACCTCTTTTTTTAGTAACATGAATATGCATCTGAAACAAATTTGACATACCTCCTACCTTTAAAAAATATGTTTTGCGGTACAATAATGGTTAAGTTTGTAGTACAAACCCAGATAGAAAATAATTTTTAACTTTGATGCAAAATAATACATTATAATAACATCTTTGAGATTTATTAGAATCTAAAGAGTGTAGACTCCTCATTACCAAGTTTTCAATGCAGCGAGCGGATCTTCAGTTGAACGGTATAATCCTAAGAGATGTTCGAGGCGCCCCTTTGAATATTTACTTAAAATCTTTCCTAAGAGAGAGGAGGTCAAGTAGAGCTTAAGATGGTCGGTATGTACATATTATAAGACCATATTTTTATCCGACTAAATAGAGAGAGTATGCATTTATGCGGTTTATAATGTTTTTTTTAATATAAATTATTGACCAATAAAATTAAGTACGTATGTGTGCGCGAGTGTGTATCTGGGTGGATGGTGGATGTGTGGTGGAATGAGCGCCGAACTTTTTCTTATAAGAGGAGACCTAGCTATGATTAATTTACAGGTCGTTACTATAATAACATTTATATTCTTTAAATACGATAAAAATTATGATTGTTTTCTATGAAAATCGACATTGAATAATAATCTGCGAATGATATGAGAATATCCAGAGCCGTATAGCCGTATATATATATATATATATATATAGTAGAGATCATTTTCTATATGTTGAACAATATATCCTAAAGTTAATAAATTAAGAAATAAACATTCACCATTTTAAACAAGACTATTCAATTTAACTCAGTTTCTAATGTAAGGTAAGCATTCATGCATGCATTCATGCACGCACACGCACATATACATACACACACAAGAGCAAGTATTGTATAAAGCATTTCCAATTTAATTTACGCAACAAAGAATCTTAGCATAATATAATCTCCCAAATAGTTGTTATTAGTTAGATTTTCTTCATCCAATCATTCAAACAATCTATCAATTTCCTCGTATTAGATGAATCAATTTAGCATAAAGATTAATATGAAATCGGACACCTGCAAGTTGTACTAGATGTGGTGTTTCGGATAACAAGATTATGGAAACCAGGCGCCTTGATTGACACGGACGTGAGGCCTCGCAACTGGAGTATTTAACGTTATATTTTATGTTTTATTACTTTAACGTGCTACGTAGAAATCAACATTCAAAACATTTTTTTTTTAATTCAAACATACTTCAAATCCATAAAACCCATAAATGTGTTTCCTTTGATTATGTCAAAACTCGATTCCACCCTTTCCTTACGTCCAGCAACACTGAAAACGACTCTATTTACAAAATATTTTCTACTCACCTCAAAGTATAATTGTTACGTTTGATTAAAATTAGTAAAATAAATCAGTTTGATTTGCTTACCTTTTATAGCTCGTAATTTACGGATACATCCTACTGAAAATTTTCGTAGTATGATTTTTTATACGTATACTTTCATGGCCTCAATATACTTAATTTAATAATTGTACTATTTTTTTATTACTTTCATGTCGAGAATATAAAACTTAGATATTTTAAACGATGGATTTTTTTTATACCTAAAGAAGGTCAGTGACCCGTATCCGCCAGCCTAATGAAGTAGCGTGATGAAAAATTGTCCAATTCTTTTTCCTCAAGAGGAAACAATCTTATCTCTCTTGTGGAACATTCTTGAAAATTTCGACAAAGTTATATATTGAGTTAATATTTGATAATAAATGAAACTTAATTCTGCCACCAACCTTGAGAACTGATATGGTTGTCTCTTGTGCCTGTAGTTACACTGACTCAATCACCCTTAAAACCGCAATTATACTCAGTATTGCCGTTCGGCAGTAGAATGTATTATGAGTGGGTTGTACCTACACTGACGGTCTTGCACAAAATCCTACCACCTTATAGATTAATTTTAATAAAAATGTTTAAATCAAACAGCGTGTTTCATGGCCTCGCTATCAAGGCATCCCAAGGCACTGATGAAGCCTGATTGCGCATTACAATGTCAAGCACACGTTCGCCGCATCCATGACTGATACGCTCATCTTATCTCTGACATACAAAGTGAATTGTTGCCTTATCTATGTTGTGTTGAGGATGTTAGCTATTGTTCATTGACAAGATGTTTACATATTTAGTTCAGATATACTATTAGCATTATTATTATATAGCATATTTATATGGGTAGTGTGCCAGTATAGTGTGTAATAGTGCCACCCTGCATACTTTCGGATTGCGGCCGAATGGGTCGGCACGCCCGGGGAAGTACCACTCTCTCACTTAAAATCGGCGTAAAGTGGTAGCTATGCTACCGCGTTTCGTCCGGTATATGAGTCGCGGAGGCCCGATCCCAAAAAAAACATGATGGTTGTGTAGAATTCGGCTATATTACTCCCGGAGGGTACCATCAGCGGTGGAGAATCCCTCTCTAGGCATCCATGCTCAGGACGTACACCACCTGAGCAGGGATGCCCAGGCTGCCCTCCGAATTTTTGTCAATTTTGCGCTCGCCACTGTTTGGGGCAAGCGGAGCAGGCAACATAAGGCAACCCCTACCACCCTCACTGTGGACTTCTGCAACACAAGGGGACTCAACTCCAACGCCATTCAATTTTACCTTGAGATGGTGAAGTTGGCTTTGCTCTTTCTTACCGAAACCCAGATATCCTCTCCTGCCCATACTTTTCTCTCTTAATTCGGGTACTAATTGGAACATTCCTTTATACTACGAGCTGGGGTGTGCGTTTACGTCAGAGGTGATATCTGCTCTCGATACATCGGCAACCTTGAAAGGCAGAACCTATCGATTGTCTGGTTGCGTGTAATATGCGAAGACCATCCGCGAATCTACGCGCGCCTTTATAAGTCCCATAGCGGTAATGCAGGAACCGACCGACTGGTTGATCAAGTCCAAATGGCTACAGATTCCGTTCTGCAGCAGATCCCCTCCTCATATGGAGTACTGCTGTCACTTCTAGGCGGATCCTTCGCCGGCGACTTTTCCGAACCGATACTATATGGGACAAGAAAAGAGCGTGCTCCTTCCTTAAAGGCCGGCAAAGCATCTGTAAGCCTCCTGGTGTTGCAAATGTCCATAGGCGATGGGAATCACTTTCCATCAGGTGAGCCTCCTACTTGTTTGCTCCAAAAAAAAGGCTATCAAATGGAAAGTCCATTGCCCTAGTCATATTCGCTATTAAAAATCCCTTCGCCAATGTGCTACCAATCTTAGGAGCTAAGATGATACGTCCCTTGTGCCTGTAGATTTAATGGCTCACTCTCACCATTTAAACCGGAACACAACAATATAAGTATTATATATATTATATTGACGGTAGAATTTCTGATGAATGGGTGGGAGGACCTACCCAGATGGGCTTGAACAAGGCCCTATTACAAAGTAAAATAAATAAAATTAAATATAATAAAAGCATTAAATGACATATTATTTAAATTAACCGTTTAAAGTATGTCGTATGAAAAAATAATAGATGTATCCACTAACAATCATTGAAGCAGTGTGGTGGAATAAACTCCAAATCGAAATAATAATTATAAAATTAATAATATATCTTCTTCCGTACATGTTCTATTCACGCAATAGAATAGGTTTTCTTATTTTCCTTTTTTTTTCTTTTTTTTTTATGTCAAAAGGTGGCAAACGAGCAGGAGGCTCACCTGATGGAAAGTGACTACCACCGCCCATGGACATCTGCAACACCGGGGGGCTTGCAGGTGCGTTGCCGGCCTTTCAGGAAAGAGTACGCTCTTTTCTTGAAGGTCAAGGTCGCAAGTCGTATCGGTTCGGAAAAACCGCCGGCGAAAGCTGGTTCCACAGCGTGGTTGTGCGAGGCAGAAAATGTCTTAAAAATCGCGCTGTTGTGGATTTTCGGACATGTAGTTGGTGCGGGTGATATTCATACTTCAAAGGCTTTTAGAAAATTAGCCAAATATTAAGCGATTATAAAATATCTCTGTATTATTAAGAAGTACGTCTTTGTAACCTTGTTTAATTTGCTTCTATCTTGTTTCATATCGTGATCACAATAATATGAGCACTATTAAAGAATCTGTAAAGGTCAATGTAAGCTCACCTTTATATAATCGTCATGAATAGTTTCTATAATAATCTACATTTTTTTTAATTATATTTTACTATAGTCCGATTGCTCAATTGTAATACTTTATTTATTTTTTCGCAGTGTAGGTGAACGTATCTGTTCTTTATGAGAAATAAATGTTTTTAAATTGTACAGAATATTTGCATATGCTGCATAAATGTGCATATCTTAAATTATACAACGTAGTCAGAAAAAAGCCGTGGGTCTGAATGTTTTACTGGCATACGATAGCAAAACCAAAATAATATGTAATCATTTTGCGCAAATAGCTTTAATCGCGAATCTTTAGAATAATATTTTAATTAAAGTAATTCTTTTTATTTTTTAAAAATAGTAATCAGTTATTTTTTACTGAAATTGATTTAGAATTACTAATATTAGAGACATCAAAAGGTAATAAAAGAAACCCGCACAATTGGCTCCTCCAAAAGATACACGAGAAGCGATGGTCGTCTTCAATCGACGTTCTGCCCAGTTCGGACTCCTTATTCCACTTATGGAGGAACAGAGTCACTCAATGTTTCTGCGTGAATTTCTTTCGTAGTCATTTTTTTCAGGCAGAAGTACTTAATGATGTCTCTTACTTCATTTTCTCCATTTTGATGTGATCTCTTCGACTGCTTGTGTTTGATGAAGGTATCTTCCAGAAAAGATGACTTATTTATATAAATTTTTTGCTCGCTACTGTTGAGGGTATACGCGAGTAAAAACCAAAGATTCCACGTAATTAGGCCCTGCAATAATACCCGTTACATTATGATCGTCACTCGTATTTGTTAAAAAAAAATAAAAGATGAAACATTTAGTTTTTTATTTATTGTTTCTATAGTTTCGGTTGGCGGACATGCATATGGGCAACCTGATTGTAAGTGATCAACGCAACCTATAGAAATTGGTACTGTTAGTTTAAATTTTAACCAATGTCACCTTGGGAATTGAAATGTTATGTCCCTTGTGCCTCTACTTACCTGAGCTTGTAAACGGCCTACTATCAAGTAAAATTTAATTTGTAAAACTTTGACTAAGTTTTGCGTGGCCGGTCAATAGTTGTCAAATGCCAACTTTTAATATTAATCATTTTAACTCTAAAACTGTTCATTATGAAACCGACCAGTAAGAAAGACTCGTACGCTATGACGTCATACGGTATAATGCTGTCTTATGCTGTGCCCTCCGCCGCCGTGTGCGCATTGGGTACACTAGATACTTCGTTGCTGCATATTATAATAACAATAAGACAAATATTTTAAGAGTTTTGATGTTTCGCATCAGCCGTGACGATAACTTGTTGACCGATTAGAAGGAGCTTATCAATTCGGTTGTAACATATAGCTACCTCATATATGAACAGATTCGGAATATCGTTTTAATTCTTTTGAAAGAGTATTGTTGAGGTCACTTTAGAACTAGAAAAAAAAAAATTGTTTAAATTTCATATTATTTTATTTTCTTACCGCATTACTAACACATTTAAGCTTAGTTCTGGCTATTTTACAATCCAAAAACAAGCATTCGGAACAAACTCCTAAACTAAACAAAATAAATTCTCTCCCCTTGTTAATGTTGATTAGGTACATGACTATTGTACAAAGGGATCGTTACAAATTAAATTAACTCCAACGGATTTTATCTCCTTCGGTTAAAATGTTGCCTGCTTAAAATTCTTAATGACCAATGAACTTCGGTTTGTGATAATGTTGCTTTTAAATGATCATATCTTATTCATTTATTTATTTGGCAAACAAAAATAAAGCTAGATTTTAATATTAGCAATATAATGAGTGATTGACATTGTAAATAAAAAAATAAATAAGAAATATTAACTAGCCCCAGAAATTTTATATGATTATCTTTTGACAATCGACTAAGCTTTTCTGTAGAAACAAAATTAAAACTCATCGCAGAACCCGAACTTGTATAAGTCTCGTGCAAATTATTCGATATGATCATAAGTTTTTTTTGTTATATATGTAGGCGGACAAGCTAAAGGACCAACTGATGGTAAGTGGTCACCACCACCCGACGACAATGGCGCTGTAAGAAATATTACCCCTATCACCAATACCAACCAACCTTATATCACCAATGCACCACCAACCTTGGTAACTAAGATGTTATGTCCCTTGTGCATTTAATTACACCGGCTCACTCACCCTTTAAACCGGAACACAATAATTTTGAGTACTGCTGTTTGGTGGTAGAATCTGATGAGTGGATTGTACCTATTAAGACGGGCTTGCATAAAGCCCTACCATTAAGTATAATTTTTAGGGTTAAAAACTACACGCATCAAAATGACTTATAACTGTAAGTCGGTTCGAGTTGGATACAAAGTGAGCTCATGCAGAATAACTTCACAGATCCTAAAAAAAGGCTAAAGATAAAAAAAAACAACATCCATAGTTATATAAAGATGAATACATGGAATTTGATTAATGAAAACCAATAACCACCGAGTTTTTAATTATTTATTTTTTCATTTATGAAACGTTTTATATTGAAACGTTACACTTTAAACATTGCAACCAAATTCGTATTTATATTCTATTAATAAACGCCCAATGAAGTTTAGGATAAAATAATGTAATCAAATTAATTTCAACCAATAATATTATATTAATCATACAAAAATTACTACATACAAAATACATATCAAAATAAACAACGATATACAACGAAAGTGACATATGGTATATTATATAGTAAGGATATATAATATCCTTATTGGTTTGTATTTGGCAAAGTTAAACAAAATGTCCCGTCAAAGGGAATCAAAGTAATATAAACACTGCAATGAATAAATAATCAATTCAAAGCGAAAATTGAAATGAAATTTTTAAAAGTACATGTCAAAAATACAACCAACATTACTGAATAGATAGTGAAATCAATAAAATAATATATTTACTGTCGCCATATAAATATATAGGACATTTGGTCAGATGGATTAAAGCCTACGATAAATCCAATGGGTGGGCGTTACGTGGTTAATGTACGAAATAAGACAGGGTTTCGTCAAAATTAATGTATTTTCGAATCGTCACAAAATCACAATATATCTCCAAACATGGAGTAGTGAATCACAACAAAAACTCCTAGGCAAGTAGTCTCATGCCCAACGTTCACTAAACAATAGAACTGAAAGCATCACCACTCGCCAGACAGATTCTTCACAGGCTGGTAGCGCTTCATGTAATAAAATACATAGGACACATTACAATGAACGTATTAGTGATAATGCCACATTTTTTTTTTTTTTATTAGAAGCCTGTAAATTTCCCACTGCTAGGCTAAGGCCTCCTTTCCCTTTGAGGAGAAGGTTTGGAACATATTCCACCACGCTGCTCCAATGTGGGTTGGTACACATGTGGTCGAATTTCGTGGGAATTAGACACATGCAGGTTTTCTCGCGATGTTTTCTTCACCGCCGAGCCCGAGAATAATTATAAACACAAATTAAGCACATGAATATTTAGTGGTGCTTGAATAGGTTTGAACCGGAAATCATCGGTTAAGATGGACGCGTTCTAACCACTGGGCCATCTCGGCGCAATATATATATATATATTGGTGAGTTCCCGGTTCTTCTCAAATCTGAGGGTTTTCTTTCCGAATCGATGACAGATTTATACTTAATCAGCAAGTGTAAAGTTTCTCTATTAAATGAATATTTTGTCTATAAGTCACAGCAAAAACTCAGCATTACAGTCAAAACTTTAGGATTGCAATTTACTTTTTGTGTTTAGTTAATTAGTAACTCCGGTTTTCTCGCTCAGATAAATTCGTGTATGATGGTTCATACACAGCCCCCATGAGATTAATAATCGATTAAATATTAATCTTTATTGATTAAGACTCAATTTTTTTATCCAATGGAACTTCGAAAATTGATTATAAAATGTACGTTTAAAAATATCATGGTTAGTATTTATTCCACTTTATTTCGCAATAACGAATAAATTGGTATTCCAAATATGGCTAATCCTACCAAACCCTCCAATTATAGCTTGGATCCTAAACACACATAACTCCGGTTCCCAAGCACATATTTAGATTAAAATTTGACGGATGGTAAAAATAATATTGACCATTTTGTTGCAGATAAGGTTGAAAAATTTCACTTACATTCTATAAAATATATTCAAATATTAAAAATCAAATGAAAGAAAATTTGAGAAGAGGTTTTATGAACTATAAACAAAGAGGTTCCATATAATCATTTATTTTGTACAAAATTATATGTTCTTGCTAATTACATTGGTAATATAATTATATATAATTGGATTGTGTTTCTTTATTGTACTTAACGTATCAATTTCCGTTAACGGAGAACTCAATTCACAACCAAAGGATAGAATAGAGTGACTTTAAAGTTCGACAGATATTAGACCTAATTATTACTAAACCACTTCTAATGTTAGAAACTTGCGAGTTTTTACATAGTGTTTATGTTAGGTTTCGAACAAAGCTGTATACGACCTGATATATTCAGGCATTTGTAGTAAAAATCCACAAATACAGTGTAAAGTGGTGAAATACACTCAAATCTTCTTAGGAGTTCTTTGTTTAGCAGTAAAACATCTGTAGACTTATTTATTAGAAAAAAATGCCTACTTATGGCATTTATAAGTGAATTGCCGTAATAAATTAATACAATGTATAGATAGGGAACAAACGAGTCATTACTAAAGTGAAATTTTCAGCGTAGAATCCCGTCCCGGCCGTCACTCACTAATCGTCCGACGAACGCAGTACAAGGAAACGCTCTCAGGTCTCGATCAGTATTTATAGAGGTAATTTGTATATCAGATGGATTGCTACTTAGATATCCCCTCAAGCTAGGAGAGAATGGGATTAATACAACTCTAAGAAATTACAAGTCAATTACAACGCACTTATTACACTAATGCTCCAGCGAATTCGAAAATTACATATGTCATACGCAGGTCTCCTCACAATGTTTTGATTCATCAGAGCGTATGGGTTAATCAAAAATAAAGATTTGGAACATGAAGAATTGGTACTTAAAACGGATGACCTTCAGCATCTGGTATCTATTATCCTATTTTTGTCTTGTGGCTAGATAATATATGGCGACGAAGTCTAAGTACCAAATTTGTGTATTCATATGACCTTCTGACCATATTACTGTTCGAAAAATCTTAAAGACAAGCGAATTATATTATAAACGACGCGAGTCCATTAATACTTACATTATCATTATTTCAGAGTTCTACTTAAAATAAAATGATCATGAAATCCAGGGAGAGATATCTTCTGATACATATATACGTGAGTGTCGTAAGAACCGAATGAGAGAATTTTGTTCGGCGCTTTCTTTTGTTTAAGGACGTAAGACGTAAGCCCCAACTATAAATGACTGGTAACCAGCTCATCAAAAGCATTCATTGAGGGTTTTGACGTCATACAAACTGACCTAAAACGTCATGCAGATTACTCTACGCCGACCCCAATATATGGAATAAAGGAAAACGAATGTGAGTAATGACTGACGGACATTCCATGTGTGTATCGATCTGAGCCACTCTTTCAGTCATCCAATCAACCGATAACATACTTTGTATCACTACTATTCCTGTTTCAATATCATTAATAACATAAGGGTTATAGCAACTTTACTTTTTACTTTTGGAAGGACTTTGTGCAAGAAGGTTACATCAGATATTCTACCGGCAAACAGTAGTACTCAGTATTGTTGTTTACCGGTCACCCACAAGGGACATAACATCTTAGTTCCCAAGGTTGGTGGCGCATTGGCGATGTAAGAAATGGTTAATATTTCATACAGCGCCGTTGTCTATTCGCGGTGGTGACCATACCATTAATTACCGCATTTGCCCATACGCCTACTCATGTCATAAAAAAAGACTTATATATTTATCTATCTCGTAGTCCTGATTTAGGACATCACCGTCAGGTTTGCCTAATCTTTTTTGTCTAAAAATCTATTTCATAACGAACGCATTGAACAAAAATGTAACAATGTTATTATATTTATCCTTAAAAAATATTCCTATGTCATCTAACAATAGTCGCTTTATAAGTTTTAACGAAGGTAATGGCATCGAAATAAAATTTTCAAATCGAAAGATATTTCTTTGATTATTATTTTTAGTATCGAGCTGAGATGACATCTGCCGGGTTCCTAACGAATCGATGTTATTCATCAGCAAGCTTTTGTGTTACGAGTTACGAGCTGTTAAAGTAGTTCTTATGTGTCATGTCACATCGACTTTGAAACATATGAAGCATTTTTATTCGGAGGCTCTTAAGTATGCCTCGTAGATAAGATGATTCGTTTATTGAATATGTTAACTGGACAACTAACTAAATAACTCCGAATATTAAGACTCGAATGAGGATGAAGATTTCGTTGAGGCTTAAACCAATGAATCTCGATCATCAGCAGATAAAGACTAGAGCAACAATTATGACAGCGATGATAACAATTTGTCATAAAGACATATTTAATTTAAAATATTAATTAATAATATGTTAGACACTTGGAATAATATTGTTCCTATTTGAAAAGAATGATCTTCAATTACATATAGATTTTGAGTTGTTTTGTTAAAATAAATTATTTGAATTTAATTAAAGGTCTCGTGAATAAACATTAAAAAAGAGATTGTTGATGACTATTTATTATTATGTTTAATAAATAATAAATTAAAACAATTTAGAAGCTGTTTTTTATATACCTGTAATTACGTCACGTCAACGTCGTCATAATTTTGAAGTCGCAATATCTCAAAGGTATAAGGGTCGCCAAGTGATGTGAAAGTCGCAGGCTTAATATAGACCCCTTGGGCTATTATCACCTGATGGGTTTACCCGTACAGTTCAACTGAACAGGCAAACGCATCAGGTACTCTGCGTACTTTTATTAAATACCATATCATTGAAATATGAAATTCTATTAAACTTATTTATGAAAAGTTAACGTCATATTTTTTTTTAATATTTTTATTTATCTAAACCTCGCCCGTAATTTAGACTTATGTTAAAGAAAATATATTTGTTTTGAATACGAAACAAGTACGACGAACTCGTAAATATTCCCTATAAAATTTCAAAATTAATTTTGCTTAAATATCTTAACAGCTTATATATAAACAGAACATCTGAATACGATGGTTTTTGTATGTTTCAATAGAATGAAAATTTATTTGAATTACTCATAATTTTATTATTACCTTCGTATGGACAACTCAATCTCCACGGTCCTCCCCGGAAAATGATGTCATGCATTAAAGGCATCATGGACGAGGTACAAAGAATATTAATGAAATATATTCGAAGAAATTGCAAAAAATAATATTTTTTAAGTTCAAAGTAAAATTTCTGAAATTCCAGTTGAGCGTTTCAAAGAATACCAGAATTTCAAAAGAGGATCGAATATCCAATTTATGATTTACCGATTTTCTGAACGTTGAATAAATGTCGCTGGACTCATAAAAAAAAAACGATAAAATAAATGAAATTCAATCTACGTAAGAGCATACCTCTTTTAATGGCTCCCAAGGAACATTGTTTGTTGATAACGAATATGAAAAGATTATTAGTATTTGGCTTCGTCGCGTATTTAGGTATGTGAGTTTTATTGATTTAAATTATTTTCAGTCATGAAAAATATTATCGCTCTGCTTATTTTGTTTTATAATATCTGCAAAAAGGCCATCTGATGCTAAGTGGTCACCAAAACCTATAGACATGGTCGCTGTAAGTAATATTAACCTTAAATATTCCTTACATCGTCAATATACGAATCTGGGGAATTAAGGTGTTACATCCCTTGTGCCTGTAGTTACACTGATTCACGTACGCTTCTAATCGTAATACAACAACACTAAATAGTGCTGTTTGTTTACCTATTATGAAATAGATAAATTAAGTAAAAAGTATGTCTTTGTAAAAGATTTTTGAATACGTAGACAAAGAATAATTTAGACGCTAGTTTCTCGTCGTTTAATAAAATAAAATAGAGAAGTGATATCTTTAAAAAAAAAGTCTGTCCGAAATTCAGCTTACGCTGTGGATTAGAGTGAGAGAGTATGCGTAAGAAACAGGGAAGCCAGATAGACTGGCGCCGTAACGCGTTACGTAACGAAGCGGCTTACCCTCCCATAAGAAGTTATCACTTCAATTGTTTTTATATAAAGAATGGCAGGATTATACTAAAGATAATATTATTTTTGGTACTGTTGAAGAATATTTTATTTATTTTTGAATGTGTAATATTTATCTAGTGGTTTGAGTACTACCCACACATAAATTATATTTTTTTCTGCTTCCATACATTAATACTGTATTGTGTGTTATGGAATTAAGCCAGTGTTATTAGATAAATAATTAAAAACGGGAAATATTATTAGGGCTTTTTATATCGAATCCATTATTGACAGTGTAAGGAATTTTTATTTCTTGCAATTTCATTGGAACGGGACTACTTAAAACAATGGATAATTTTGTTTAGTTTAATATTAATGTTTAATGAAATTTGCTTTACGGTATTGATTGTTACCTAATTTTAAGTTTTATTAGTTAAACAATAGCTTTTTGGGCACCCTAAAAATTGGATATTTATAATAGTCGCATATTATGACCGGACATCATTTTGGTAATAAGCAACATTTATTCTCTCGAAACATGAGTTAGTACCATTTAACCGCTAATTTATCAACGCGCGCTCGTTGGACAAATCAAATAGCGCGCCCTTCCCTAGCTTCCTTTGACACACTTCCGTCCCTTTTCACGAAATCACACCCACGGATTGCAGGAAAGCGAGAAAAATTATATATCAGAATCATTTAATATTAAATGTTTGCGTAAATTTATTTAAATAACATGGCTTTGTATTTTTAAATGTTGAAAAATAATAGATTAGAGTATTCTTGCCGGTTGTTCTCGACAGAATCTGCATTCCGAACCGGTGGTAGCTTCACTTAATATAGTTTGTTAAATGACAATTCAAAAGTGCTTGTAAGAGACTACCTGAATAAAGTATATTTTGATTTTTTTTTTTATACTACAAAAATACAGTTATATATTTTGTTATTTCAATTTAATTATTGTAAAATAAAATGTTGACTTGATTTCGTAATTAGATTAATAACGTTTGCGCTATTCTATAAATAACAAACAAACAGAGTTTTCCTTAAGAATTTATTAAAATATATGATAAAGAAAACAATTATAACTTAAATTACTTCTTGCTTCGCGTAACAGTACTTAAACACTATTATGTTTCAAAGGAACAAACTCATTAAAAGTATTTAAAAAATATATTATATAATCTTTGTGATTTCAGTTACACTGACTCTTCTTGCTGAAGCTTATCATCAACCTTTGATAAAAATATACGAAATTCGAAAAACAATACACGAAACGACTGGAGATCAACTTTATCCTAATGATGTTAAAATATATCAAACGCTTGATATCAATGACAGAATAATTGAAAAGCTTAGAAACGGTATAATAAATAAACTTCGACGAATATCAGTACATCATGATGAAGATTACGGTTCAACATCGTTACAACAAGAAGAATTCGAAGACAAAACAAGAAGTGAACCAGTTGTTATCGTATACAACGATAAATATGCTGATCAGGAATAAATAAAAATTAAAGTTAACAATTAACTTTCTATACTATGTTAAAATGTCTCGAAAAACTAACAAGTGTATAAAATAAAAAATAATAATTAAATAAATATTGGACATCATCACATACACTCTGATCCCAATGTAAGTAGCTAAAGCAAAAAGCCCTGCAGTCGGTCCTACGCCTGGACTGAGTGAGTGCAACGAGATTGTTCACACATACATGTGGACATAGTATGTCATACGTCGTTGACTGGTCTCCCTTGAGATCGGCCGTGATTGAAATCATTCAGGATGACGTCGTAGTGATAGTATTCATGTTGTTTTCAGACGATAATGTACGGATATTAAGTTTAAGGATATTAGAATTCTAGAGTTTATAATTGTATTAATGTAGGCGACTATATTCAATGAAAATATTATGGATATATACAATCGTCACAATTAAACCATTGAATCGATAGTAATGTTTGTTATAGAGATAGATTGGGACTTTTGTAAGAGCGTAGTAGGCGGTAGTGGAAATCAGCCGGAACAAAATTTATAATCATATTCGAAGTGAAACAAATTGTCAAACAACACATACAAAAACTCAACTTACAAGAATCAATTTTAATATAAAAATGAGAAACAAAAAATATAATTACCGAAATAACAACGCAACGGTTTTTTTTTATTGCGTTCGTAAAAAAACTTAAAGCTATTGAGGTTTGGCCGGAAATTTAACAGTCTAACACGATTTCGAAACAGGGAAACAGTTCACAATTCGAACAACGAACTTGTTAATATAGTTCGGGTATTCCCAGACAATTTGTTTTTAAAATTCTGCTTGGAAGCTTACCAGATTCGATGTGAATCGATTATTTTACTGGACCTAAACTAACCGACTACTTTCCTAAACAAGTCGAATATTTTTTTTTAACTTTGAAAATTCTTTCAGAATAACTTATAATTTTAACTCAGCAGATTGTGTGCGCCTTACACAAAAGTGAAGCAATAAAATCGAATACAAATGTAAAACTTCACGTAGTGTGACTAGTAATTCAAAAAAAAATATTTCAATATACAATGAAACCCATTTTTCACGTATGACGTAACAAAAATCTCTATTCATTCAATTTATATATTTACCACTTACAACTAGTCCTATCCTTCTTCCCTAATTTCTTTTCAAATAAGCAGTTCATTTAACATTCACTTTATTAATAACAATATAAATCTATAATTTTTATCGCTTTATTAATAACGATTCGTCCTTTCCAGTGAAAATAATTCTCTCACTTCCAAAATTAAAACATCACAAGTTCGGGTGAAATTTCTGTTCACAGCCGCACAAATAATATACCTAACTATTATACTTTGTAGATAGTAGGTATTGTCTACAAAATAATAATATTAGCAGATAGACTATAGGAAAGTATAAAATACGGTTTTTATTGGTCTTATTATGAAGGTAAACGTTTTTCCTTTCCATTTCATATCGAAAAAATGTTTTCGTATTAAGAAAATAATATTCATAGTCCCAAATCCACATCGAATCTTCTAAGAGTATATAAGCTATAATCCAAATCCGTGAGACACGTCACACGTTATGTGCCGGGAATTCAATATGAAAGCAATAGTCGCCAATACGTGAACCCCGCAAATCCAGGTAACAAATAGGTCGGCGGCAATCCCGCGCTATCCCGCGCAATTCTGCGACGCCGGGATCACTGCGGCGCTTATTCAATTAGCGGACTACGGTCGACGAGTCTGTTCCTCCTTGCACTAGATGTAAAAAAATATTTTTCTAATTTGAGCAAAATATTGTATGAACGCTAGTAACATTTACGAAATATGTTAAAGAAGTTTAATTTTACAAAACATAAAAGGATACATTTTGGACTAACTAGCCCCTTAATTTAAATAATTAAAAAAGTTTGTGAGGATCTTAATTGCTATAACACGGCTGAATGAAAATTAATTAATATTTCAGTAGTTATGTACTATAAGTTCTATGTAAATGAAAAAAAAAAATCTAATTTCGAATTAGTTTTTTGGTTCTGTGACGTCGCTCTTTATCCTCTTTTTTAGCGTTCCGTACCCGAAGAATTACCATATTCCTAAGACTCCGCTGTCCGTCCGTCCGTCTGTCCGTCGGTCACCAGGCCGAACCGTGATAGTTAGACACAAATTTTCACAGGTGTTATCTTTCTACAACAAAATCAGCAAATACTAAAAAATTGAATAAAATAAATATTTAAGGGGGTTCCCATACAACAGAGATAATTTTTTTATAGATAATGGTTCAGAACCAATCGTGCGCGTCCTACACGCACTAGGCCGTTTTTTTTTAAATGGAATATTCGATATTCACTTTTAAACTAAGCATCAATTATTAACTAAATAAATTAATATCGAAATAATAACCAAATGGACACAGTGAAGGCGAATTATGCAGTACGAAGTGGAAACTTCAATATTACGCTATTGTTACGGCAACGGATTTATTTGCTCGGCCTTTGAGACGGGTCTGACGTTGTAATTTGGACAACTGGCTTAAAATAACTATTTTTTTAAAAGCAAATTTACATGTAAAAGCTTTGAAAACATTTGAACCGGTTTTATTAAAGGATTTGTATTGAAACTTTTGTATGATTTGTATGAACAGCGTTTTGTAAAAACCTTTCGCAATGGCATTACTATTTTCTTTTATATTCCAGATGTGTGTTTTTGGATTTAAAAATATAATATTTTAACTGACTTTAAAAAAAGAACGCGCTCATTTCAGCTGTATATTTCGTATATTTATGTACGTTATGACATTTTTTTATTTACGAGTATATAGCGAGATTTTGCGCATTGGATTCAGGATATCTCAAAGTTTCACCTTCTCATCTACATCTAGATCATTTTGGTGGATAACGTTTTTTTTTTTTTTGTTTAGGTGTATACATTCGGGATTCTTTCTAAATATTTATTTTAATTGAATTTATGATTTTTGAGATATCAGTTCCTTACAGCACACTAATGTCCAACCAACCTTGGAAGCTGATATATCATGTCCCTTGTGCCTGCAGTTAAATTGGCTAACTAACATTTCATAACAGAATACAACAATTCTAAGTATTGCTGTTTGGCGGTAGATTATCTGATTAGTTGGTGGTACCTACCCAGACGAGCTTGCACAAAGCCCTACTACAGATACAACAATTACATACAAATGTTGAATACTTGCCTGCATTAAATTATTTAAAGTTATTTTTCTATTCTAACCAAACCTCGTTTATAAATCTTAAAAAAATAAGTTGTTATTGAATCGAATCGTTATGGAATTGACTTGTAGTTTCTGTGACAAGCCTTTTTTAAAAGACTCTCGAGCTTTGTAAAATAAATATGGTGTGGCATTTGAACTAAACGTCTTTGCCCGTTATAAGCCTTTAAGTCAAAACAAAACTTTAATAATTGTGCAGTCATTTTCAAATTGTAAACGACATCGTTTACATTTTTTATTCCACGCTAATAATTCTTGGTAGAATCTGCAGTCTGATTTAATGATAGCAGTTTTATTTAAAAAAATTTCGATGTATAAAATATATTTTACAATATTAATAATAACATTAATTTTCTCGTAGATCTTATAACCTATGTGTCTATGATCTGAGACCTGGATAACCCCAGGCTGTCTTTGTTGAATTTAACTCGATCGGCTCTCTACTTCAGTCTCAGCAGGCAAACAGATTTTCAAGACATTTTATTATATTATGAGTATGACATCATATTAGTGTTTAAATTCCGTTTAACTTTCTCTTGTTGAGTAGATATATATCAAATCAAATAAAATTATACTTTATTCAAGTAGGCTTTTCCGAGTACATTTGAATCGTCATTTAACAAACTATTTAAAGTAAAGCTACCGCCGGTTATTTAGTTACGAAAAACATAGAAATCGTACAAATAGAGAAGTTCAGATACATAAATACATACGAAAGATTATTTATAATAAAGATAAATATATCTGTTTTTGTCAACAAAGGACATTGTTTGAATTATATTACACGAACATCAAATCAAGTTTGCAATATAAATACGGTTCGTTAGCTTGAAACAAATACGTAAGAAAACTAACATTATATTTATATATATAGTATAAAACAAAGTCGTTTCTTGCCGTCTCTACGATTAGATCTTAGAAAATACGCTACGGATTTTAATGCGGGTTTTATCAATAAGCAAAGTGATTCAACAGAAAGATATATTGAAGGAGAGAAAAGCCGAAAAAAATGCTTTGTTGTATGTTTGATTTTAAATCTAAAAGTTGTACTTATTACTAACCTTATTAGTACCCATAGGAGACCGGGATGGGTCTAGTATCTTTATAAGTCTAACGGACTTCTAATGAAAAAGAACCTGAGTTAAATGACCAAAAATATTTCCATTAGGAGATATGTGCAGCTATGAATTATGAGGTAAATACAGTGCTCGTTCAAATTAGCTCCGATATTATGTCTAGCGGTGAATTTTGATTGGCCGATACACCGTACCCGCACACTGCAAGGCTCACTTGTAGTACTCCAGCCACCATTATTAATTTTTTTACTGTAATGTGATCTCTAAACAAATATATATATTTTCTTGGTTCGATTTTTAATAGTTATTGTGTTGTGTGCGGAACACAACTAAAATTATTTTCTATTCTACAGTTTGTTATTGATTAGCTGTTTCTAATGAGGATAAAGATTAAATAGGAAAAAATACTTTATTTAATTAGTTCGAAATTCGATCAAAAAATATATATATTGATAAGGAGAAAAAAACAATTAAGAACGTTGTTAAGATTCTAAAAGGATTTCAGTAGTAGAATACAATTTTTTATTACACAAGAACACTGCCTCCAAGATCATTTAACATTATACTGTATGCGGTAAGGCTATATGTACATTTATAATCAAATCGTGTAAATAAAATAAAAAATATTTTTTGGACTGACAAGTTTTTTAGGATGGGGTTTTAGTTGGTCGGGCAATTGTCTAACCTGATAGTGAGCAGTCACTGTCACCCATAGAGTTTGAATCGCCAAACCAACCAAGGAAGTAAGATGTTTTATCTCTTGTACCTGTAGTTACACTTACTCATTCACCATTCTAATCAGAACAGAACAATATTAAGTATTATTGCTTGGCGGTAGAATATAATATGGTGAGTTACCCGGTTCCCGCCCACACGGGCTTTCACAAAACCCTACCAAGTGAAAAACCACGAACAATTACTTCACTCAAAATCTCAGCAATATCTTTGTGTCTTCAATCTCAAACGTAATCACTGACGGAATCGTCACTTTTAGTAAAACCAGAATCTATAAGCAAGATAGAGAGACGATACATCGCTGTACTCTCGCAATATTGAACACAACTCGGATGAACACGCGCCAAACGAGACGCGACCGTATGCAACGTTTGTCTTTGGTTCAAATTTCCGTATCAACTGATGGACTGATATCTCATAAATTTCCCTTGCGCGTTTTCGTGAGCTACCCTCAAAAGATCATAATGGATTGTTCACAGTTCGAGCAAATAAAAAATATTAATATGCATGATACATCGAGAAATGAATGCAAAAAACGAGTTCCTGAATCCAGATGCTCCATTTACGCATCGGAACGTGAGATACGAACTATAGGAATTATATATATTTTATTATATATAATATTACATGGTGTAGCGCCAGTATAAAATAAAATGGAATTGAAGTAGTAGTAAGGGTTAGAAGTCGGTCAGGCGAATACACTTCGGAATGTATCGTGAGACAAGGGGCATAACATCACCTTTGCTATTTCATTTGTACATGCTACGTGACTCGGTGGCACTTACGTCAGATGCTATATGCTCGTAATACAAGTTTCAGCATCATTAATTACTCAGATAATATGGTGCTGGTCCCATATCAAATCAAATCAAAATATACTTTATTCAAGTAAGCTTTTACAAGCACTTTTGAATCGTCATTTAACAAACTATTTAAAGTAAAGCTACCACCGGTTTAGAATGTAGATTCTACAGAGAATAAACAGCAAGAAACTCATTCATACTCTTTTTCAACATCTAAAAATATAGTCATGTTAGTTAAATACAATTATATATGTATGTTATGTCTCCTGCCTGGAAAGTCAACAAGCATTAACTCCACGCTTTTTTATCATCTATATAATCTTGTATCGAACAATATACCTTCTTTACCAATTAATAAAAATTAAATGGATCCATCCAACAATTAATAGAAATTTATCAGAGTTGTTGAGCCCAGATGGCCTAGGGGTTAGAACGCGTGCATCTTAACCGATAATAGGCTAGTTGACAAAATTTGGAAATTAGTTTCTAACTATAGCTTAGCATCTATTTCACCCCAAAAATATACTATTTTAAGAAAAATAGGTTTTTTATGTTAGTATTTTGAGTTTTTAGAAAATAACTTAAAATTGACCGCGAAAAAGGCCAAGATTGTCATGGCGTCTTGAATGACGTCACACCTCGCGAAACAGCCGTGTTTGTGTATGACAGTCAATTGTGTTTTTTAATAAATAATGAATTTCTCGTATTATAAATACTGTATGGTGCCCCGATGTGAAAGTACAACGATAAAAACGCCAGACAAATTATTCATATACGTACCAAACAATAAATAAATACGAAAAAATTGTTTAAATGGCATGGAGGCAAGATGCTCTTACTTTGTTAACTAATTCCACAATTTATTTCTGTGAAGACCATTTCGATGTAAGGATTAAATACAACTTGATATATCTATTTATAAATGTATAGTATAAGAAATGAATTTAGCAAATATAATATATCACCCATAACCTATAAAATGTTAGGACTAGAATAGGATTTTATGATTTGTTTGAGTTAAAATATTATTTTCGTTTTATAAAATGTAATAATTCAAACTCTTCTTATTTTTTTAGTTGTCAAATGATATGACTAATTATACAGAGTATCATATTATGGGTAAAGACACAAGTGCGCATGAAACCAGGTTGTATACCAACGAAGATCGAATGCCATGAAGATATATGTTGAAAAAACAAAGTTTGTCAATAATCGCAGAGTGTTTGAAAGATCCAGAACCAAGTAGTACCCCCAGTTTATCTGCCATAATGATAGAAATTAGAAACAACGTAGCTTTCCGCGCTTGTTTCGCGAGGTGTGACGTCACGCGACTTTGATTGGTGTTTAATGTCACGTGATTAAATGCCTCATTTTGTCGATTTTATTTTCCAAAAATATTATTAATCTTTTATTATTTTTGTAGAAAAGTTGTTTTTTTATTTACTAATTATCATGGTTAATCATTAGAAACTCAAAGTCATCCGATTTATTATTAGCGGAAACAAGCCTATTGCGGGTCTAAACCCAGGCAAGCGCCACAGAATTTTCATGTGCTTAATTTGTGTTTATAATTCATCTCGTGCTCGGCGGTGAAGGAATACATCGTAGGGAAACATGTATGTTCGAAGTTCTGCTACATATGTATCCACCAACCCGAATTGGAGCGTTGACACGTAGGCCTCAACTCATATACGAGAAACAATGTTAAGAGCCGGTACCGCTGCAGAAAAACATGACGAAAAAAATGATATAAATATTTGAGTCTTATGTAAATTACTTATTTGTCCCATTTGCTGTCGAAACACTTAGCTCTTGGAGTAATGGTGCAAAAAGCTTCATATTGCCTCCACTGGTGACAGGAGGGCTGGTTCGTTTTTAGCCCAGAGGATCGGAATTGCGATTCAACGGGGAAATGCTGCCAGCATTCTTGCCACCATTCCACGCGGTCAAGATTTATACAGTAACTATTTTAATTCATATTTGTATATATATTTAAGCACTTAATGTTATGTACTCATATACCTGATATCGTCCTATCCGATATAACCACGCAGGACATATTATTGTGCACAAGTGTGTGCCCAAACAAAGCTGCACTCTATTTTGGATCAATCTTATTATCCGACGGTGATTCCGTCACGATCAGTAAGAGTTCAGGCGCAGGGCCAACGGCTTAACGTGCTTTCCGAGGCAAGAGTGTACACACTTTTGTATTCCAGATTCCGGGCTGTTACTGAGAATCTTCCGGGGTTTGAACTCAGGACCTCGGTATTAACGAGCCTCTAGCCTAACGAGGCAGTCAACGCTTATTTTATACACCTATATACCTATACTATTCATGTACATACACACATTCATGAAGTTTTTTTTTTTATAAATTTTGGATAACATCACATACATTACTCTGATCCCAATGTAAGTAGCTAAAGCACTTGTGTTATGGAAAATCAGAAGTAACGACGATACCACAAACACCCAAACCCAAGACAACATAGAAAACTAATGAACTTTTTCTAGATCGACTCGGCCGGGAATCGAACGAACCCGGGACTTCAGAGTGGCGTACCCATGAAAACCGGAGTACACCCAACTTGACCACGGAGGTCGTCAAACATATAATTACATACATATAATTACTAATAAAATAATAATAATAAATTATAAATAAATTGAAAACACAATGTATATCTTAGCTCAATCGCTCAAGTGTTCAGCAATTAGAACGTTATGAAGCGGAGATTTACGTTCACGTTTCGTTTGTTTGATAGTAAACGAGACTGTTATGTTTCTGGGACTAAACTGTAGCGCGTGATTCAAAGCACGTCCACCGTGCAATTTACACATTTTCAACATTTAAAGGCTTGACGTAGAATTTCTGCAAACATATTGTCTATGTTTCCGCTATCCGTATGCAGAATATGGTTGACACTGTTTATTTCGTCGATCTCTGAGATAAAAAAAAAAAATGTATTTTTTTTCTTCTTATTATTCTTATTATAAGAAGAAAACAAATTATATTCTTCAAGAAGCATTTTTATTAGTTTTAATATTTATCACAATCCATGTACAATGGAATACGGTCTGACGAAGTAAGTCTGCTAACAATAAGAACTCTTACAATAGTTCTTTCTAATAAAGGGATTGATAGTACGCTCAAGAGCGAACAAAGAAGTAATTTTAACGCTATCAGACAATCAAGCCAATTTTCTTACTAGCATATTACTAACTCTGAGGGCATCAAATCAAATCAAAATATAATTTATTCAAGTACGCACTTCATTTTACAAACTATATTAAGTGAAGCTACCACCGGTTCGGAATACAGAGAAGAAACTCCGTAGTTACTATTTTTCACCATTTAAAATGTATATATGAGATAAACGAGTTGTTCTTCTCTGGATGATTCGCCTTCCCCTTTGTATGCAAGATTCGAGCATACTGCGTGCAATAAAGAATAAATAATAGTCATATAGACTATTTATAAATATAATAATATATAATATAGTCACACTACCTATAAAATTAAACGTGAGAAATTTCTGCGTCTCCATAATATGAATGCCGAACTTTCTAGATCAATATCAAATATACACAGCTGTTTCAAAACAATCAATATGGATTACAATTATTCGTTATACAATGTCATTTGAATGCTTTAGAAAATATCACCCATTCCAAATTACGTGTAATCAATAAAATCGATCCGAACGAAACGAAACAGGTGGCCGGAATAAAATTATGACCCAAATTTGAATATATAAGCCATGTTTAAATATAGATCTTTGTTTCGCAATAAAATTACGCCTCAGACCAATTTTGATATTACTCATTTATATACTTATACATATATAGGCTTATAAATAAACGTTCAATAATAATCCAACATAATATTTACTTGCTAAGCGCACTTCTCATTTTATTTATTAATAAATTGAATCAGTGAAAACCCGGGTGAGTCTTTAGTTATCATATTTTATGGAAATGGAATTTAATGGAAATAGGTACTGTAAAAAATCCAAATTAACGCTATATAATGAGATGATGTTATTTCCAGTGGATATAGAGTAGACTGTGGTATGCGTAAGGGTCTGAGTTCAATTATTCAACCTTTATTACCTATAAAATTAATGATATGAACGATGTGCTTAAGGGCACTAGAATTGGCTTCCACGATGATAGTATTTATATTAGCATTTTTAATAACATAATGCTACTTAAATTATGTTGTGTAACAAAATCATGTTTAATGAGGCGTAGACTGACGACGAAATTTTCGAAAACGAACAGAATGACTGTAAATAGATTTGCATCGTAAAACAGGTAAGATATCTTGTTCACAGGAATGTAGAGCTCCTTTGTAGATAGACCTGAATATGTTTAAAGTTCTTTGTGTGTTCTTAATTTGAATGTCAGCAAATATATGGGCAAATGAGACACCTGATATTGGCGCCGTAAAAATATTAATTACCCCTTACATCAGCAATGCACAACCAACCTTGGAAACTAAGATGTTATGCCCCTTGTTCCTGTGATTACACTGACTTACTCAACGTTCTAAACAATACTAAGTATTGCTTGGCGGCAGAATATATGATGAGTGTGGTAAGTACCAGACGCCCAGACGAACTCGCACAAAGTCTCATCATCAAGAAAATCTTCCATAAGCATAAGCATATTACCTATGAATTTAATTAACATTGTCAAACAATTCAAGAGTCTCAAGCAAACACGAGAAACACATACATGCATATTGTAAGCAGTAGAACCGCAGTTTCGTTCGAGAAACCGTCTTATTGTGGCCCAAGTAGTATTACTATACTTATTGCATAATTTTATTTGTACACTGTCTGTAAAGTCGATCACAGCTTGACACGATCGAATAATGAAACGCAGACCTCTACGTGATTGGCGATGAATCGATTCAAATTGCTTTCGTAAATGTTTGAACTATCGCAATTTACACGAAACTTTTTTGGTGTGAATACGACGAGATATCCCTGTCAAGTTCTGGTTACGAATGCCCATATAGGCTGATCAGAGGCACAAATATCTTACATTAAGTATGAAAACATAATGCTCCTTGTTCATATTCCATGCGTCTACGCATCGTAGATCCTATTTCTTAACCGTAGTTCGGTACAATTATTTTTAGTGTTGAAACTATGATAATCATCATCGTCATAATCAGCCTACATTAGTCCACTCCTGGACATATCCCTCCCTCAAGGCCCGCCACTATATAGCCACTATAAGCCCGATCTTCGGTCCTTCTCATCCACGAAGCTATGACAATGCTTGAGTCATATTGAATATCTGTTTACAACCGAATCAATTAATTTACCTACTTGTATTTTTTTTTGTAGTATCAAACATAAATAACGTTAAAATGCTTGACATATATAAAATAAAATTTAAGAGAAGCGATTTGCTTGGAAGCTTTTGTATGTAATTTCATTATCATTATCACAAATAATACCAGACAAGACCTTCTAGAATAGAAGAAATAATCTTTTCAAAAAGTTAGAATAAAATATCACTTTAACAATATAAAAGAGCAACCAAACCATACTAACTCATAAACTCTAATGATTTTAATTAAACAATATCTCTAGCTTACGCCATCGGAGTTGTAAAATCAATCACAACTCGACATGCTTAATTCAAGGGACGCATAATGAAATGCAATTCAGTACGTGATCGGCAGTCAATCGATTTAAATTGCTTTTATTACAGTGCTTGCTTGAAATAACAGACACGGACTAAATTACGACGGACGTATGTAGCGTTAAAGTTTATTTGTATTCATTGCCTCGTTGGCTTAGTGGCTTGTAAATAAATATGCAGGTTCTGAAGCCTCGATTCAAATTCAGGGGATCCTGTCCAAAATCTCTCTTTATCAGTACGAAATTAGGAAACCTCGGAAAACAGACAAACTGTTGATTTTGGATCTGACCTATCGCAGGACCACTTGGTTTAATTATGAGTGTATTTATAAGTTCTATATATTTTGTATCACCTTTCATTTTCTTATTTACTATTTACTAACAACTCGTTTTGCACGTGTACAATTTCCTAGTGGATTGTTTTGAAGTACCTCGTAAGGTTTAGCCATCATTAGTGATAAGCGTACTACAACAGTATTTTTGAACTAATCACCGTTACCCTTCAACAAATTTGTAAATTTTTTAATTGATTGTATATGCAAACTTTTCTCGTTTATCGCTCTTTCTAGTAGTGCAACCCGAATATAAACCTCTTTTTTAGAACTCGACTTAGAAGAAGTTAGCAAAGATATAGAGCCGAGACGGCCCAGTGGTTAGAACACGTGGATCTTAACCGATGATTTCGAGTTCAAACCCAGTGGTGCCTGACCACTGAATTTTCATGTGCTTAATTTGTGTTTATAATTCATCTCGTGCTCGGTGGTGAAGGAAAATATCGTGAGAAAACCTGCATGTGCCTAATTTCAACGAAATTCTGCCACATGTGTATTCAACCAACCAGCATTGGAGAAGCGTGGTGGAATATGCTGCAAACCTTCTCTTCAAAGGGAGAGGCCTTAGCCCAGCACTGGGAAATTTACAGGCTGCTAATGTAAAGATACAGAAAGAGACATAAAGCGTATTTGTATAATAAATATAGATTAAATATTTAATGACATTCTTGATCGTATTTAATTTTTTCTAATAGAATTGATCGTTTGACAAACGAATCACATTTCCTTCTAACCTGATTAGTATCAACCCTCGAACCGTATGCTAACGTTTTAATACCGTATGCTAATCAGAGTCGGACTGCAAAATCAATCACAGTTGCTGGGCGTTCAGTTCGTTAGCCGGGTAATGAAATCGGATACGGAACGTGACCGGCCATCCGCATTGTCTCTTTGTTTCCTTTGATTGCATTTTGTCCCGAGATATCGGGCTATGTTGTGCTGATTGTGAAAAATCCGCGAAGATTGTTTAAGTTTGTTATAATGTTAAATTACGAAGTCAGGGTTTTTTTCTATTTTCATAATTGAGTCGATAATAATTACATTGTATTCTATCACTTTTAGAGCCCCGTACCTCTAAAGGAAACATGAACTCTTGTAAGATCATTATTCGTCTGTCTGTCTGTACGTCAAGGAAAGCGTCAAAGAAAGGCCAAATTAATAGCAATTACTGGGGTCGGTTGTCCTTGTAAAAAATAAAACTACTATGTCTACGCAATCAAAACCTATACTTCTTCCCGTTGATCTAGAACCATGAAACTTGGCAACGAACAATATCTTGTAGTAGTAAGATATAGGAAAAAATCCGAAAACCCTAAAAAAAAAATAAAGGATTATTTATTTTAAGATCAAGTTATAAGAAAACCCGTGAGAAGTGGTGGTACGGAACCCTAAGTGCGCAAGTTCGACTCGCACTTGCCCAGTTTTTTTGATTGGTTTAACAGGTAAACTAACTTGTGATACCTACAACGCTAGTAAAGTTTTTCAGATGTATAAGTATGATTTTCCTAAAATGTCAGGAAACTTGAACAACATTCCATAAATACTTGGATAATTAATATATATTAATAATTAATTAATTGATAAGTCGTATCATGCAAAAAAATATTTACGTACAACATATAAAACCAAGCTTGCTATCGATTTTTCTCGATAGAATCTACATTTTCAACTAGTAGTAATTGGAAATTCAATTAATATAATATATTAATATTGTAAAATAACAATACCGAAGTGCCTGTAAGAGCTCACTCGAATAAAGTAGATTTTGATTTTATTTAATTAATCAATTGCATTTAAAAACTAAATGTGTATTATGGAAACGATTATAAATTAGTTGTAAATTTACTTGGTGGTAGGGCTTTGTGCAAGCCCGCCTGGGTAGGTACCACCCACTCATCAGATATTCTACCGCCAAATAATAGTACACTGTATTGTTGTGTTCCGGTTAGAAGGTTGAGTGAGCCAGTGTAATCACAGGCACAAGGGACATAACATCTTAGTTCCCAAGGTTGGTGGCGCATAGGTGATGTAAGGAATGGTTAATATTTCTTACAGTGCCTTTGTCTATGGGCGGTGGTGACCACTTACCATCAAGTGGCCCATATGCTCGTCCGCCAACCAATACCATAAAAAAATGATAAAAATATCAGGAAATTAACTTACAATATAATTACACAACCTTTATTCATAATAAAACTTGGTACTTGGTGCTCCAACAAGTTTGTTCAAGCTTTGGTGGCATCCACATATTCTACTGCCTAGGAAAAATACTTATGGTTGTGTTTGGTTTTGAAGGGTGAATGAGTCAACAAGAAGTAAAACATCTTAGTATCCAAGGTTGGTTTTAAATTGACGATGTGTAGAATAGATCATATATCTTATTTTTCCAATATTTCTTGCTAGACCATCATAAAGCTTATTGGTCAGTTTGAATATTTACTTAAAATAAAAAATAAAGAAATTATCGGCCTTTGTAGCTCCACTGGACAAAACAGGTACATAAGAACTACACTTATGATATTATATTTTTATTGGATGTAGGTATGTGTATAATTTAAATTCATAAAGTAACAGAAATACTAAATTCAACAATACCCAATAAAAAAAAAACATTCCGAGAATTTTGCAACACGTTAAGTCGGGAATACAAAATTCCTATCCGTCTGGCATTGTGGAATTTAATTTAACCTGAAGTCCGTCGTCGATAGACAAGTAAACTACCGTCAATAAATATTACAACGTATATAAATACTTTTTTCTTGTTTTATTTATACTTTTATATTTTAACTGTTATGTTTTTTTTTTAAGTTTTCTCTCGTGTTTCTGTATATAGATGCCAAGCGATATCTGAAATTCGGCCTCGTTTCTAAAAGGGGGCAATGAGAACTGGTTTTGGAAGCAATTTAAAGGGACTCCATGCATTAATTCAAATTTAATACGTTTGAAATAAACTTGTTTCATTAACATTGTGCACTGATATAATTATTTGATTAATTATAATTATTGAGAATTCCAAAACAAATATTACCGGTACTTCATTAAATTTATCTAGATCAAAATTACAATAGTTCCAAAACATAACCGCCGGAATGCTATCAGCATTTCCCCGTTGAATCACAATTCCTATTATCTGGGCGAAAAATGAACTGAATTTTCTAAAACCCGAGGTTGCAACAGGACTATATCTAACACATATTTTTCTTAGCACTATGTCTCAAAGGTTCGTGAGTTCGCAAGCCCGTCTGGTTAGGGTACTCATCAGATATTTTGCCTCCAAGCAGCAATAATTGGTATTGTTGTGTTCCGGCTTGAAGGATGAGTGAGCCAGTGTAACTACAGGGACAAAGGAAATAACATCTTAGTTCCCAAGTTTGGTGGCGCATTGGCGAAGATAAGGGATGATTAATATTTCTAACAGCGGCAATGTCTGTGAGCTGTCTTAACATCAGGTGGCAAATTTGCTGGTCCGCCTACCTACATTAAAAAAAAAACAAATGTCACTAATATATAAGTCACTAATATTATTCATTTACAATATGATCTAAATGATAATTTTTAAAGGATCTTAAATTAAACTAAATAAACTTTGGTCGAGTTAGGAAGGAGGTCTCAGCAAATGCTGTTACCTAATCCCTGGGGACCGACGAATAGAGTTGATCATTTCAATGCCTTCACCTATTAGGATAAATGATTGTTATTTTATATTTTTATGCCTACACTACTAAAAATTCAACTAATTTTGATCACTTTATGACTTTTAAATTAACCACGTTGTATTTTTACTCTACATTTATTTTTGACGACCTCCGTGGTCGAGTAGTATGTACACCGGTTTTCATGGGTACGCCACTCCGAGGTCCCAGGTTCGATTCCCGGCCGAGTAGATGTAGAAAAAGTTCATTAGTTTTCTATGTTGTCTTGGGTCTGGGTGTTTGTGGTACCGTCGTTACTTCTGATTTTCCAAAAAACAAGTACTTTAGCTACTTACATTGGGATCAGAGTAATGTAGATGTTGTCCAATTTGTTAATGTGTCACCAAAAATTTATTGTAATATTATTTTTTGACTATTTAATATACTACGTCTACGTAGTAGTAAACGTATTTATTCGATTGAATTAATGGTAATAGAACCTTATCATAAATATTTTAATAATATAATTAATTACGTGGAATTTCGTGCGGGATAATTATTAGAAATGGTCGGAATAATATTCAATTATCAGAATGAAATATGCCTAACATTGTAAGGCGTTAGTTAATATGAGGATATTTAACGAACTGTTATGTACTTTGTGGCTATGAAACGTGCGTATTTTAATTATAAATATTTCATAGTGGGGACGACGAGACGTCGACGTTACTTAACGAGATTGAGTAGTTGGGGCAACTGTTAGGTACTCTCAGGGTATCATACGCAAGTAATTCTGTTATGCCCCCCTAAGGTGTGGTTACCATTGAATTAAAGTGGTAGTTGTTCCGGTGTGCTGAGACGCACCAAGCATTCTGTACACCGTCGAGTCTCACATACCTCGTATAGTCTCATATGGTCTCGCTGGAAAAAAGGTATTAGGTACTTTATATCCTGTCATATCGATCGATCAATGATCGACAAAAATTTTACTATTTTAGTTTTTAATTTTGCATATTTTCGGATTACGTCTTATCATCAAAATTTATATATCAAATAAAACGCTCTTCTCTTAGCCCAATGAAATTGATTGTTCAAATTGATATGGGTATCAATTCGGAGGTGCCGAGTAAATAAGATTTCCAATATTTTTTTCTCGGTTTTGCTAACTGAGACATTATTTTTTATTCAAGACTAGTACCACCCCGAATCCGCAGCATTATAACCTCTACCCGTCCTCTGTAATAAATGGCTTTCATCGTAAGTACCTCGTCTTTTTTGAAAAAAATCATCCAAACATATTCTTTCAACTGAATCGGTATACATAAATCACATGTTATAGTTAAAATGTAGTGCAAAAATTACATGCAAGGCAAGAATTCTAGGAGTGTTTTCCGCATATGTAAGGTGGTCTCCTTTGGAGAGAGGAACACCGCAAGCGTACTAGCCGAGGATACTTGGCCATGAGCCTGACGGCCATCATGACGGCTCGGATAATCGTACTTTCTCATCAGAAAAGTATCAGGAGCGTCCTATAAATACCATATATATAATAAGAGTTGAATGACCAGCACCTCAAACAATTCATTGACTAACAACAAATAAAGTATACACATGTTAATAAAAATGCAGAAAAGAACTGAATTTAATAATTAAGTAATCGTAACATGTCTCGTAATACTATTTTTAATTATTCCAGGTCTACTTACATTATTTTTCGACATAATATCCGCTCCATCTTAGTGTTCCCAAAACATGTCGAGAACACTTCCAGAAATAACGTTACTGAAACCAGTATTTTTGCTAATAATATAAAAAGGTTTGATTCAAAACATAAAAAGCTATCACTATATATACTCTGTATGATGCTGCTTTACAGTCCAACCCCTGAACCGAATTCGATGAAATTTGGTATGAAGCAATCTTAAACTCTGAGGAAGCACAGAGGCTACGGCTTTTTATGATTAATTGCTGACGACCAACCCTTAAAACGCGGGCGAAGCTAGGGGCATCAACTAGTACCTAAATAAATATCTATTATAATGTATCATTCAGACTTTTAGAACAAAAAACAAAAATTAAAATAATTTTACAAACATTCAAAAGTTCATTCATTATCTTATGTTGTTCCTTAAAAAATATTTTTTTTTTATATGGGCTTATAGAGATCTATTATTAAATAGCTTTTACCCGTGGCTTCCCTCGCGTAGAATATGAATATATTAACAAATTAACTTAAAATATTACGTTAATGAGACCTCTTTGTATACCACATTGGTGTGTATTTCAGCCCTTAGGGTAGATTATCCAGAAACGATTAAATGCGAATAAACTCATTTTTTAATCGGTAGTCCAAAAATGAAATTTTGAGCTTCTAACTTCAAATTGACGGTCTTCCAGACTAACCTGTATATGAAATGGCAACACCTATTTTTCCCTTTAGGCCTAAAATATTAAGAAACGCTTAAATACGTATCTACTCATTTCTAATCGGTAGCTCAATAATAAAATTTTGAGCTTCTAACTTCAAAAATGACGGTCTACCAGACTATCCTATATACGAAATGTCTACCCAATTTCTCTCCTTAGGCATAAAATATCCAAATGCGCTTAAACGCGAATCAACTCATTTTTAATCGGTAGCCCAAAAATAAAATATCATGCTTCTAACTTCAAAAATGACGGACTTCCATAAAAACTTTCAACTCTTATTTCACCCCCTTAGTGGTAGAATATCAAAAAACGCTTATATCCGTATTAACTCGTTTTTAATCAGTATCCCCAAAAATAAAGATTCGTGTTTTTAACTTAATAAACGACTCAATCCCATAAAATTTTCCAACCCTTTTTCACCTTTCAACTCTTATTTCACCCCCTTAGGGGTAGAATATGCAGAAACACTTAAATAAGTATCTACTCCTTTTTAATCAGTATCCCAAATATAAAGTTTCATGTTTCGTAACTTAAATAATACGGATTTTCATACATACTTTCATCCATTATTTCACTCCCTTAGGAGTGGAATATGCAGAAACTAATATAAAGTATTATGTTTCCAACTTTAAAAATGACTGACTCCCATTATAACTTTCAACCCTTATTTCAACCCCGTAGGGGTAGAATATGCAGAAACACGTAAATTAGTATCTACTCATGTTTAATCAGTATCCCAAAAATAAAGTTTCATGTTTCTAACTTAAAAAATAACGGACTTCCATACAAACGTTCAACCCCTATTTTACCCCTTTAGGGGTAGAATTTCCAAAATTAGTTCCTTAGTGGGTGTCATGATATGTTAGTTTATAAGTGTACATATAAGTTTTATGCTTCTAGTTCTAAAAATAACAATACTTTCAACAACTTATAATATTTCATCCCCCTTTCAACCCTTTACAGCCCTTTTTTCCAAAATTAGCCTATGTTCTTTCTCGGGCTCATTTGTGTACCAAATTTCATTAAAATCGGTCTAGTAGTTTTGTCGTGAAAGCGAGACAGACAGACAAAGTTACTTTCGCATTTATAATATTAATAATAATACGAATAATACCGATTATCATATTTCTCAATTTCAAACCAAATTTTAACATAATCTGGGGGGCTAATCCCACTTTTGGGCTTAGGACTCCTCCCTTTTGAAAGGAAATGTGAAGTTTTTTCCAACACGCTGCTTATTTTACCACGCAAACCAAGCAGTTATAAGACTTTAAACATTTACCATCAACTGAGTACATAAAATGAATATCATTCGATCATAAATAACAACAATGAAGTTCCTCCAAGTGCTGTTTCCGACGGAATCGTAATACAAACTTAGTTCTGATGCAATGTGACGGCAGATCGAATCAAGTCTGCATTGTAATCAGTCGTGGCTCACTAACCTCCCCTGTTAATATCTGTACGTTCCAAATCAAAAGAGACAATATAGTTTTTAATTAAAAATTACAAAATATTTTAATTGTTTATTTTAATAATTTAATATTACCCTATATTTTAAAATACTGCAACGGTCAAACGGTAAATTCTGCCACATGTGTATTCCGCCAACCCGCATTGGAGCAGCGTGGTGGAATATGCTCCAAACCTTCTCCTCAAAGGAGAGGAGGCCTTTATCCCAGCAGTGGGACATTTACGGGCTGCTAATGCTAAAAAAATGCAACGGTCAATCTAATTTTATAAAGCGTAATATCCTCACCGATTCTGGCTTCAATACTTAAGAGAAATTAACCAACTGCGCAGGATTCAGTATTGACAAATGTTATATTTGTAATTAAAAATGAATGAATGAAGAATAATTAATAATTTTGTACTTCACATGTGTACTTGCACAAATCCGTCACAGATGCACAATTTTATATAGGTTATGTTGATATTGTTGAAAGGTTTCTTCTAAATGATATCACCGGAAACTAAAAACAAGTGCCGTCTGGTAGCGCTGTGCAGAGTCTAGGTGGCGATTGTTCGGCGTGCTCTCAGTTCGGTAGCTTAGTGAACGTTGGACACCACACTACATGCCTAGGAGGAGCTCACTGTTTTAACTAGTCAATAAATACTGAGTATGTTAAAAGTCTATTTGAAAATACATTGTTTTTTTTTTAAACGTTGCTTAATTTTGTACGATACCCACATACGCCCAAACTATGTTGTCCGAAGACATCGGCTTAAATACATTTCTGACCTAATATTCGATATCAATAATTAAACATTTTAAAGTTTATTTGCAAAATGTTGTCACTTAGACCAACTTAGATAACGCTGAGAACACCTCGAAGCGCTCGACTATCGCACTACTCTGATACGAACAAATACTATTAAAGTATATACAGTAATACAACTTACAAGTTATCTTACATGGTTCACTCATACACTCACACTACTACTCCACTACTACACTCATACTATACTTGTAAATAACATACATACATACAAACATATAATCCGTTCCATAAAAAATGTCATCTTCGTCTTCATTTGTTTTTCACCAGAAACCATTGACGGACAAAGATGTACTTTCTGATGTAGAGAGCTGATACCTGCGTTAATAAATCAAAAAAGTAATTGTAGAAAGTGTAAAAAAAAAATTAATAAAAACAATTCACATGTAACATGGTTTAGTGTATTTGTGTGAGTATTTAAGGTTAATTTTTGGTGTATCAGGTGGTAATCTTCAAAAACATTTTTCGTGTATGTACAAAATTGTTCGAGAAGCCATCTATATGTGTATTTATAAACAGTATTTTTGGATTTGAGTGAAAATTTGCTAACGGCATTGCAATTTTTTTTAACATAGATGGTATGTGGTCACTTATCGTCGGTAGCTCATAATATTATATAATACCGCCAAACAGAAATACTTTGTATTGTTGTGTTCCAGTTAGGAAGGTGAGTGAATCAGTGTAATTACAGATGCAAGTGACATAATCACTTAGTTCCCAAGTTTGATAACGCATTGGCAATGTAAGAAATAATTTCTTACGGCACCAATATCTATAAGCAGTGATGACCACTTACTATCAGGGAGGCAATTTGCCCGTACGTATCTTTTTTTAAAAAAAAAAGTAAAATAAACTCTATTAAACCCTTCGGTTTCTCGGAGTATGTAAGCAGTTAAATAAACAAATAAACTAATTCTACTATCAAATTTTACGTTCTAAGGGCGTTATATCTTCGCTTACAATTTTGTTTCGTAAAACAGAACACATTTGCAGCTAACTTCGTTCCAGTTCTAATCTAATCTTCGTATAAAATAGCAATTACTACTTAACAGGTAACCGAGACATTCGTGAATAATGTGGTATAGTTCCGTAAAATGTCCCATCATTCTCTTGAAATGGCCCCAATTTTCTCTGTACTGCCTACGATCACGCATGACCACTGTACTACAAGCTAAACTCAACCTTTTGACACGCGAATAAGATTTGAATTCATTTTAAAGCGAAAAGAAATTAGAAAAAAAAATGGAGAGTAGTGTTCGCAAATCGCACCCAGCGGGTGTCAGGGAGAGTTATCAATCTTGAACGGGATGAAACCCGTTTCAACGTTTATTTATGTCTGGTCGATGGTTTTTCGAAAATGAAAAAGATAAGGGAGAACCCACTGTATTATCAATTCCATTGTCACATGGCTTCCGACGCTGGCTGAAAAGGATTGGCCAATTTGATTATTTGCTCCATAAATTAACTCTTTAGACCCTTTTACGTGTAATGAATGTTTTATCTATGATGACGTATAATAAATAGATTAAAAATATTTCGTTTACACGTTAAGAGATCTACTAGCGTAATCTGTATAATACTATTGAATAATACATATATAAAATTTTTGCAATATTCAAATAATGAAATTTAGTATAATAAAAATTACCGATACACTCCGCGCTATATCGAAAATATTTTTTTTCTTTGTTTTTTGCTGTTACTCATTGTGTGCGTTTATATGAGTGTGTGGGTGTTTAAATAATTTGAGTCCATTCTATTTTGCATCTTTCGAGAGTTCAAATCCCGAAGTTATGGAAAGAAGGCAAGTTGTGTCTGTTCCCTAAGGGCGTCCTCTAGACTCTACTTCGCCATATAGGCCAATTTTGCTGCTGATTGCCAAGCTCCTCGAGAATATTCCTCTAGAAGCAGTTATGATATATATATATATTTAAAAACGAGTGTTTTGTTTTTCACTGATAAATAGCAAGGCAGGAAATAATAAAAATTGACGTGTTAATTCACGTTCTATTTTGACACAATATATCCCCTCACTAACCTTTTTTTTAATTACGTTGTTTTAATTTAATCTTTTCATCGATGTGTTGATATAACTTTAAAATATATTTCCTAAATTTATTGCATTATACGAGCAGGCTAAATTTTAGACCAAGGCCTTCTTTAATGTTAAACAAAATATTTTGAATTAAGACACCATTAAGATACTTCTCTGCATTTGCTGAATATACTCGTACATGGGTCAGACACTCATCCCACACAGACATTCCTCACTAAGATTCCCTTAACGAGATAAAATTGGTATCATATTAAAATTGGTTCATATTTGAGTAACTTTAACACTCGTCTTCAACATTTGTCCTAAAGTCGTGCTCTATCTTGGTTATTATTTTAATCACGACCCTTATTGATAAAGTTAAACAATAAGGCTTAACTTGATATTCAGTTTCCCAAGCGTCCACGTAAAGTCTTCAAAATTACTAACTGTACGAAAAAGAGACATACTTAAGTAAATCGATCACGTTATCACAAATCAGATTTCAGTTCCAATAAGACGGTTTTTGCGCTCTCAACGTTCATCTCGGAAAATGGAAGCAATTTAAGGGGCCTCGATTTTTTATATTTGAACCGAAGGAAATTTCAATCTTGGATAACTGTATCATTATTTTTTAAGTCGTATTTTTTTATACTAATAACGATTCTTATATACAGCTGTATCACTTCTGTTAATTTATTTCGGAATTTTTATAAAATAATCGAGTTATTTGAATTGGGCTGAGATGGCCTTGTAGTTAGAACGCGTGCATTACAGCCGATGATTACGAGTTCAAGCCCAGGTAAGTACCACTGATTTTCCATATGCCTAATTTGTATTTATAATTCGTCTCGTGCTCGGTGGTTAAGGAAAACATCTTGATGAAATCTTTGTATCCACCATCCCGCATTGGAGCAGCGCGGTGAAATTAGCTGTAAGCCTTCTCCTCAAAGGGAGAAGAGGCCCAGTAGTGGAATATATACGGGCCGTTAGTTTACTTTACTTCATTTGAATTGTATGTACACTTTTAAAAGTAAGGCTTCGTCCTTGCCCTTGTGGGTGGTTATAATACTCCCACCAATTAGTTATCCGAATGAAATAGGTGCGTAGGCATAAAAGGTGAGTGAGCCGTTGCAATTACAGATACCAGAGTCTTATTTTAGAACCAGTACTAGCGTATTGATAATGTTCTTATATAAAATCGGGCTATATTTAGAATTAGCCTTTTGCTAGTCTAAAAATGTCATTCAATCTATACAAAGTATATAAATAAATAAATATTGGACATCACATACATTACTATGATCCCAATATAAGTAGCTAAAGCACTTATGTTATGGAAAATCAGAAGTAACGACGGTACCATATACACCAAGACCCAAGACAAGACTCGGCCGGGAATCGAACCCGGGAACTCGAAGTGTAACCGTACCCATGAAAACCGGCGTACACACTGCTCGACCACGGAGGTCGTCATATGAATTTGCTTGTCAGTTTTGCAACGATCAGTATAAAATAGTTTCTAAAAATATATGTGATTATAATTAAATGTCGTAATATTTAGTATTAGTAATATTTTAATATAAATAAAACGAATTATTAATAGAGCAGAAATGACTCTACGTTAGAACAGTGAAGTGAATTAACTTTTAAAACATTTTGAGTAAATTATGTGTCGGATGACAATCCATCTCATGTGTATATAACCTACCAGGCCACATAGAGGATCAGGATCAGCACGTTGGATTAAGCCAACCCTTATCCTCAAAAGAAAAGGAGGCCATGTTTTAAAGGACTTTTAAATAAAATTCTTTCACTGAAATACTTAAATAATTTTTCTTTGCCGAACTAATAAGTATATTACACGAAGGCTTTAAAACAAAGAACGTAAAAGAAATCGTCCAAAAAATCCGATAATCTCCAAACAATTCCAACTCCGTTCACCATTTCAATCAACCACTCAAAGCGAAACTGTGTGAACACCCAAAGTCAAATGGCTTGGAATCGGATCCTTTTATACGGCAGACTGTGGTGTGTTCAATCAGTTGAAAAACCACTTGGTAGTCGTATGCAGCCAAATAAATATGCACCGTGCCTTTGCTGCAAGCAGTTTTAGTTCAAAAAAGAGTATTTCGATTTTGAAAAAGGAATAATATACAAGAAAATACATATGTACATTATTCTATGATATTTACATTAAAATGACATTTCATTTTTATTAATTATTTACATAAAAAAAATTAATAAATCAAGAGTTCAATGAAATCTAAGCACAAGATTGCTTCAAACCGCCACCGTTGAATTCTCATGTGCTCAATTTTTATTGATAATAATTCATCACGTTCTTGGTAGTCAAGGAAATGGATGAAATTCTGACACAAGTATTTCCAGAAGCGCAGCTCCTTATCTAATAATATAATATACTAAAACCTTTCCCGAAACACGCTGCAACTTCTGGCGTAAGTTTTGTGTAGATTGGTTTAGTAGCTTAGTGGGAATTATAAAAAGAAACGTCTCATTTATTAGTATAGATTAATAGATAGATGTTCTAATTTCCGATTGCCATTTCGAGAATTACTTATGACAAAGGACAGTAAGATTTAAGTGTAATGTTTCCGCGAAATATAATATTGTATTCAGTAAATAAAACATTTTGGTTATGTTTCCATACAAGATTATAATAAGTTATAAATTTGATTCGAAATACGTCACAAAAGCTGAAAGTACAATTAAATTAGACTTCTTAAGTTGAAATTATAAAACTCGTAAGGTTCTAGGAACAACACAAGAATTAAGTCAATAATCATTCCAATAACTAATAATAATCATTAAAAAATAATTTGTTCGTCAATTTGAAATTGATTTTAAACTAACGAAAGACTATGGCCATTTCCATTGTAGAATCCTCTTGTACACCATTTACGAAATACCCACTAATCCTTTCAATCTGAATTGAATCTTATCTTGATGTCATAAAGCATGTTTTTCCGTTAAGTTCATACGGGTGTATAATTCTGTACAACTTTACAATGCTAATGTTTTAGCTATAAATCTCTCCTCAGTTGAAAATAAATACAAAGCGTAAAAATATACACTTTTAAAGTGTAGTTTCGGTAGACGCTTTAATAGAAATGTTTGGTCTCTCTTGTTGATTTTGTAATATACCGTAAGTAAATTTTAACTGCCTCGTTAGTCTAGTGGCTAGATTATATGGCTGCAGAATCCGAGGACTTGAGTTCCACTCCAAGGTCAATTATCAGTAGAAGCTCGTAGTTTGAGTGTGTGCATGTGTCAGTGTTTACACTCTCGTGAATAGCCAATAAATCCTTCTCCTGTTGAACTTACTAGTTGTATCAATTTTGCCATAACATCGGATTATGAGTTTATAATATATTGTGTACTTGTGTTTGGTTAAAAACTTGTGTATTATAATATCCTGTGTTAGTCCTGTGCTGATTGGTTCATCTCCCGCTGAATGACCGATTTCAACTAATCTTAATTTAAATTTAGAAACGACCAACGTGGGTAGAACAAAATCGCTTACGATGGTAGTGTCACTTCCATAATGACTTATAAAATGATAATTCAAACTGCGTATAATGCCTTCCTTAAATAAAGATTATTTTAATTTTGAGTTAATTTCTCAGTATTGTTGTATTCCAGTTTGAATGTTACATTACACAGCTTAATTATAAACACAAGGCACTTCAAATTTTACTTCCCAAGCTTGGTGACGCATGGACGATGTATGATGATGTGTAGTTGATTGATAATTCTTACTATCTCTTTATATACCAGTACCATGACCTGATGATATTTCAAGTGAACTGTATGACCAGTCTTACAGTTCACTTGAAATATAAACACGTATGTATAAAATTTCACGACCATCACTGAAAAGACAAAACATTTATTATATTAATACAAAATTAAACGAGACGCCATTTCAAATTATATCTGTTACAAAATGGATAAGGTGTTATGTTATTATTTCAAGCGACTGGTCGCAAAACGGATATTTTAACCTAAAAATGTAATCAGTGGTTCCTATGGGAGCGGATTGAGTCCCGGTCCAGTCCTCTGGGCGTCATAAATCTTAACTAAAAAGTATATATTATGGCTCGTGTAAACTTCCGTTGAAACATTGTTCGCGATATTATATAAAGTTATTATAAGCTATGATGTTAGAGACGTTTGAAAATAGCTCCTATGTAGCATTATGTAAATATGATTTATGTTCCTTACTTGGAATTATAATCGCATTAGCGTGGGATATGGAAATATTCTTTTTACCATTGTGTATTTCGAGTTAAATGTGTGATCGATGTGTGTTCGTGTGTGTGTATAATGTGTATGTACAAAGTAACATCGTGTTAATGTCTTACATCTGAGCTAAGTCCTTCTCTCCTTTTAGGAAATATTTTGGTAAACATTCCACCACGGTACTTGATACGCATATTATGGCATATTTTCATCTGACATGTGTAAGTTTTTTTTTATGTTATAGGGGGCAAACGAGCAGGAGGCTCACTGATGGAAAGTGATTACCACCGCCCATGGACTTCTGCAACACCAGGGGGGTTGCAGGTGCGTTGCCGGCCTTTAAGAAATAAGTACGCTCTTTTCTTGAAGGTTCTCAAGTCGTATCGGTTCGAAAAACCGCCGGCGAAAGCTGGTTCCACAGAGTGGTTGTGCGAGGCAGAAAATGTCTTAAAAATCGCGCCTTTGTGGATTTTCGGACATCTAGGTGGTGCGGGTGAAATTTAGAAGTTTCCTCTCGATGGTTTCTTTCAGCACTGAGCATGAGGATGATGGGGCGAACATGAGGTGGAAGATGAGCATGTATTATGACAAAAATTAAGAACCAATCCACTAGACCATCCTCTATTTTGTATTAATAATAATTATGTTAGTTCACTGAACAATATACAAAAAGTGTTTAATATATTAAATATAATGTTGATATGTGTTTTTAAAGGCTTAAAATTATTTGGAAAGAGCAATGGGGTCCCTGTGTAAAGTTTATGTAATTGTTTATGGCTTAAACTAGCCATGTGCATATTATCAGAGAACCTGCGTACCGTTGAGATATTCAGATTTCTCAGTGTACAATATTTTAAAATCTATCTAGACACACGTGCAGTCGCGTGCCTTTGTCGTATGTATAATCTACTTTCTAGAAGTTACCGTGATATGTGTCTTTAACACAGATGGAAAATGAATGAAAGATAAATTTCGCCTTTATATTGTTTTTTTAAATTCTAATTAAAAAAACTTATTTTATTTTATTTCATCATAAAATTCTAAAGTTTTTTCAAACTCAGCTTGCCGTTATCAGGCGAAATATTTACACATTCAAATTTCTACTACGTAAATACAAACAAAAAAAAATTATTTTATTTTATTCAAAAATCGAACTACACACCCAAAGAGAATTTACTCTCCTTTTATATGTTTGTTTATTCTCTCTATTGAACATTCAACATGAAAAAATTCATAAAAAAATTATTCTTTATTTTATATATATTTTTATAATTGTGTATGAATACTGTTGTTGTACATTATAAAAAAACGATTTCAGAATAGTTTTTAAACTGAAATTCTTAAAAGGTTCCGAAAATTGTAATCGTTAATATAGAAATATCATAAAAGTTTTAAGAAATCTTTTTTCATGTTATTAAATTTTAAAAAAGCCGCAATTACTAAATTTAATCACATGTGGTTTGATGTATGAGCCAGTATAACGATAGCATAAGGGGAAGAGCATCTTAACTCCAAATGGTTAAGATTTCATAAAGCAATATTTATGGTTGTGTTCATTTACCATCTAGTGGCCTATTTGGCTGTCCGTGTACAATAAATAAAAAAAAATATAGACATATTTGTAGTATAGATGAAAGAAATAAAATTAAAATAGTCTGAGAATAAAAGCACCGTACAATAGGTCGCCTCCACATATGCCTACACGTGAAGAGTACTCAAGGCTCATTAAAATGTCGCTGCACGGCGTGAAGGGTCGTCCAGGACTTGCGGCTTTTGAAGTGGTCATCGCTGAATAGCGGGATTTTATGTGCCGCATCGTCACAGACCTTTAATGGAATGTTAATTATTTACACTTTTTAATTATATCGAAAACAGGTAATATCTTGAACCAATTATTTTTTTATAATATGGTAAAGTTAATTACGGAATACTTTTTACCTAAAAGCGTGCAAGTGTACACTAAAAAGGAGTTAGTATTTGGTTAATTAATCTTTGTCCATTTTATAAACTAGGATTTTCGAATTTGAACATAATTTAAATTTAGAAACTAAGTATGTCGTTGGCGTAAATCGTTAAAAAATAGTATTGTTTGTGTTTAAATAATATTGTTCATAAAAAATTGACAATAATCAAGAGTCGAAGAACTCGCGCGATGCAGATATGTTATTGTATGCAATGTTCTGCAATATAGTTCATACTAAAGATTTTATTCGGATGAACAATAAATTTTCATGTCCTTTATTTGTGTTTATAAATCATCATGTGCTCGGTGGTGAAAGAAAAAAATGTTAGGTAACCTGTAGCGGATGAAAATCTAACATGTGCATCCACTAACCTGCAGCACTAACCTGGAGCAGAGTGGCAGAGATTTTTTTTAATTGTTATATTTGTATCTTCATAGATAATACCTTGTCCTTGCATTGTGTGTCTCCATTTTTGGATTTCAATACAATTACTTTTTATGTTTTTTCTGCTCTAACTTTAATCTCTGGAAAATTTCCAACAAAATATGTAACACTATTCCGGAGTAAGAATTTTCAGCATATAATCAATTTTATATTGAGGTATAAAATCAGGCAAACTATTTTAAAGTATAGCTGTTCGTCCACATGGTCCTTCAATTTATACCGTGCTGAAGGGCGCTCCGGGTTCATTAAAATGTCGCTGCACGTGTGAAGTGCGGTCCAGGACCGAAGCATCGAGTGGAAGCCATTTTGTGTGCCAGTTTTACATGATGATAAGAACTTGAAGCTGAAAAGAGGTTTTATGAGGTCAAAGAAACTGTTTTAAATTTTTGACGACTTATGTGTAAGCGACTTTGAACTTAAATGTTTGCAATAAAATTATACATTATTGTATAGCTTCACGTCTCTAGTTGTGAAAACATGCTTTTTATTTAGATTACACATGTTGTTTGAGATACCTAAAGCTACGGACAATACGTCTGGAGAGAAACTAATAAGAATACATATCGAATTATGTCGTTCAGCAGCGTATACTTTATTTCATCATTGTAAATATAATTTTTATAAAATGATCTCACAACGCAAACTTTACAGCGTAAATATTCGAAGTCAGGGTTCAGTTGTAAAATAAATAAAAAAGTACATTATAAAGCATCGAAGCACGCCAGACTACTTTACTTGAAACCAACGAAGCGACTGTGAAATGTCTTTGTTATAATTATACGCTTAGTTGCACCAGTGAGGGTTTAGCTTTACTGACGATTATTATTTATTAAAATAATGAAATTTTCTAACGACCACTTTCTAAAGAATATTGATTTTGTTTGTATTAACCATACCTATAAAAATATTTGTCCGTTATTGAAATCATTTATAATGAAAGAAAACTATTAACTCAACATGGAGTATTTTTTACTGTGTGTGTCGTATTATTTGATTCCCACGCAGAGACTCAATGAACTACATGAGTTACGCACACACAAGGGCTCTTAGGAATGCATAAGTCGTTTGACGTCACGGCATAAGAGTTAGTCTTTCCTTCACACCAATAAAATAACATATATTTTTTTAAATATCTTAACGGTATGTGACAACTTTTATATAGAGGCATTTTTTAAGAGTTAGACTACTTGTGTCAAAATAGCAGATGGACCAACTGTCAATTGTTTTGCCTTAATGTCAATATTGACTGAATAGCACTTAAATTTTTCTATGCTATACGGGGGGGGGGGAGCATACGAGCGGGAGGCTCACCTGATGGAAAGTGATTACCACCGCCCATGGACATCTGCAATACCAGTGGGGTTGCAGGTGCGTTGCTCGCCTTAATAGCGCTCAATTTCAGACAATGATACAAGAAATATTTTCGCCTCTGCTGCGCTTGGCTAAGCAAGTCTGCTCGCGCCCTAATGCATCCTTAGCCTCATTATAAGCTCATCTTAAATATTGCATACCACCATTAATATAAACACAACTTAACATTCACAATTTCCGACCGTTCAGACAAAGGACGAACACATTATGAAACGTTATAATTAATATTAATCTGACGTCGTAATTAATTCCTGATTCGTAACGAAACGCATTGTGTATAATGCCTTTGATTTCATATTCCCTTTTGTTTTAATTTGTGGTTTCTTTTATATCAAAAAATATTTCATACGAAGTTCGAATTTAAATTTGAATTATTATATTTACGAGTATATAGGCTTTATATCGTTCCCCTTAAATTTGTTGCGGTTTAGGTATAAAATATTTTATTTAATTAATTACACGAAGTAAGTAGGATTGATCAGCGCATTATGATAGTGACATACCCCTATTATGTAAAATAATGGTCCTTCGAACCGGATATTGAACTGTCATTTGTCTTTTAAACTAACTCCATAGAATGGATCTTACCTTAAATATCCATGATGAAATTGAAACGATTTTGATGAATGAAATATTACTGAAATAGTGGACGAGGATATTATTACCGAATAACAAAAAAAATATATATACCTTAAATGATAACTGTTCATTCTCCTAAAAACCAGTTGATATTTATAAAACTTGACGTAAACAATTAACGCCATATTATCACAAAGGTTTCGAGGTTAATATTAAAGCTATTTTTTGTGTCATATAGTTAAGCAAACTAAAAATGGAAAATGAGACAGCTGTCGGCGTGTGGTTACTCCACCTCATAGACATTGATTTTGCAAAAATATTAATCATTACAATCTACATATCACCTATGCACCATCGATAAGCCTGAAGTAATACTGGCTCACTTATACTTCAAACCGTAACAATAATCCTAAATATTGCTGTTTGCCAGTAAAATATATGATGAGTGGGAACTACCTATCCAGACGCGCTTGCACGATGTAAAATCTGCCTAAATAGACGTTTAAATATTTAATTAGATCTCAGTAGATAATCCATCAACGTCTAAACAAATGTATACCAAGCAAACCAGGTCGTACATAATAAAATGCGAATGTTGATGGGTTGTAAAACAATTAAGTCGACCGCCGCTATAAGCTGGGGGCGTTTTGCACGTAACCTTTACTTAGAAATGTGTGGCCATTAAATATGATAATATTACATAAGTTTATTTCATTAAATTTTCCAATATTTTTTTTTGCACAGTAGTTATTACTTCAAGTCACGTAACTTATTGCTTGTCTATAAAAACCGGAATACATTTTTTTTTTATAATTTAGTTTGTAATTTTTTATTATAATACATACTTGTCAAGTATATCACCCAGTTTTATGTCAAACGTAAGGACATTTCGATTTACAAACGACAAATTGCATAATTCAATATCTATAAATAAATATGAAGACAATGGCAGCGTTATGTCCATATATATACATATATGATATATTATATACTTAATGACATCTTATTCTCTTCGAGTTGAAATATATATATTCAAGTCAAAAATACATAAACCTCTTACAAAAGAAAATTTTCATAAGCATTATTATTCTATCTATAATAAAAAGAAAGATTAGTAGTATAGAAAAAAAAAATTTAAATCTTATTTTTTGCTAAGAACTAATTTCCTGTACAACAACAAAAAATGTTATATGTAAACTAATCGTATTAAATTCAAAGCTGTTTCAATGGCCACACCTTGCACACATATTAACTCCGCTGGGCGATGATGGCCGGCAGTTTGTTACTTGAAAACCTGCAACGAGCACTAATTAATGATCTTTATTTTCAAATCACGGTCTAACTTCCTGAATATCTTTATTATTTTAAGACATTGCTAGAGACTTCTATAAGCTTTAAGATATATTAAAAGAGTTAAATACTCTATATGATTTATATATAATGTATCAGTGGAAAGGAAAAAAGGCTGAAGCGCCAAAATGTGCTACTTGGTGACGCTACAGGGCTTTGTCTAAGCCCGTCTGGGTAGGTACCAACCACTCATCAGATATTCTACCGCCAAACCGCAGTACTCAGTATTGTTGTGTTCCGGTTTAAAGGGTGAGTGAGCCAGTGTAACTACAGGCACAAGGGACGTAACATCTTAGTTCCCAAGGTTGGTGGCGCATTGGTGATGTAAGGAACGGTTAATATTTCTTTTTTTCAACGCCATTGTCTATGGGCGGTGGAGACCACTTACCATCAGGTGGCCCATTTGCTCGTCCGCCTACCGATCATAAAAAAAAATGGTACAGTTGGGAAATGAGGTTTAAAGTTAAGTTAGTAAACCTCATTTCCCAGAAGCACAATTGTTGTGTTTTAGCGTTTCTTCCCTGACGATATTATATTATATATATACATACATGTAAATAATTAATTTTCATTCAAGTACATGGTTTGATAAGTAGGCTTCCAAATAGTTCATAATTGTTGACACTGATATCTATTTGAATTGACAGTATAGATTCAATTCCATCTGGAAATGAAATCTAGTTTAAATAAACACATAGTATACGCTTATATCATTCATGAATACATTTGAAAGACCACTACTATTTAGATTGATATACGCAACGTCGTTCCCTACCCTGCCTTATTGCTGGCATAAGAGTTATTGAACTCAAAGGGAAAGGATATTATTATCAACCTTAAATTCATTGAGCTATAAAGTATTTGAATATTTTGTTACAAAAATGTATATTTTTTATTGGATTTTGATATAATATACTACCGTCCACAGATATTGGCGCTGTAAGGAAATATTAAGCAATCCTTTAATTTCCAATGTGCGATCAACTTTGGCGGTTAATATATTATCCTTGTGCCTATAGTTACTAGCTCATTCACCTTTCGAATCGAAACACAACAATATTAAGCATTGCTTTAGCGGTAGGAAAACTTAAGTAAGAATCTCGGAAGTCAAGATACCCATCTTTAAACTTGTACAAATTTTTATTTTGACATACTAAAACCAGTGGCGTAGCTAGGTGGGTAAGGGCCCCGGTGCATAGAAAAAGAATCGTGCCCTTGCCCCCTCTTCAACGTATATTGGCCTTCAAAATTATAGATAGGAATAAGAATAGGATACAGGATACAGTGAGTTGAACATATCATTAGTAAGTTAAATCCATACTTCATCTCTATTCAAAGCTCTTTTCATAGCTTAGGTTAGAGGGCCCCCAGAGCTCAGGGGCCCTGGTGCACTGCAACACCTGGCCCTACGATAGCTACGCCACTGACTAAAACTTGTCTCAAAACTTACAGATGGTAGGGTGTAAGTGATGGTGCCCTTAACTAAGGCCCGAATAGAAAGGCGTCACATAACGATTATAAAGTATTCATAAATATATCATTACAAATATACAGTTAATTTTTGTTTTTGATTTCTTATATATTTTTAATTCGGTGTTAATATTTGTACAGCATTTCTCTGATTCAGTAAGAAGACTATTGAAGGAAATACTGAAATCTTATTTCATCCTAATCGAAGTTATACTAATTACAATCATGCTTCAGCGATTTAAGCGTGAAGAGGTAACAGACAGAGTTACTTTTACATTTATAATATTAGTAATATATTATTTAAATAACCATCAATATAAATTTTTTATTCATATCAATGTGGCGTGATGACTTTTTTTATAGACCTCACTCGGTAGTCGAACGCTGAACACCTAAAATATAAAACGGTATCAGTTATAGTTTTATCAATTTTTAAATCAAAATATACTTTATACAAGTAAGCTTTTACAAGGACTTTTGAATTGTCATTTTACAAACTATATTAAGTGAAGCTACCGCCGGTTCGGAATGTAGACTGCGCAGAAGAACCGGCAAGAAACTCAATAGTTACACTTTATCAATAAAGTTATATTAGTTAATTACAATGAAATATGTATATCATATATCCTGCCTGCAAGATCTATATAATATTTTAGATAGTTGGAAACTATGAAAAGGTGTCACGGATGTGAATGTTGCGAAAATTCCTTAAATTAAATTACGTTAATCCAAAACGTTACACAAACAAGTGATGTAACGTAAATAAATCCTACAAATCGCATTTTCGTACAAATACAATTTACAAAGTCTAAAGAATTTTATTAAAAGCGAGAAAAACGTGAAAACAAGTCAAAATTTATTCATTCAAAGACTCAATTCCGGCATATTTTAATAAAAAAACCAAGGTTGGAGACCGACTTTGAGATTGCAGATTTTTTTCACACAGGACCGTGTCTCGCCTTGTCGACGTGTTTCTATAATACAGACATTTATTTATTTTCCTGATTGACGAATACTTTACGAGCGTAATGATTTTAGCTTACAGTATTTATACTCGTATTGTAAATGCGAAAGTAACTCTGTCTGTTACGATATCATGACCAAACGACTGAATCGACTTTGATGAAATTTGGTGATTTTAATGTAGTAAACTTGAACCCAAAGGAAGGGCATATAGGCTAATTTTATACCTAAAAGGCTGAGCTTTTTATGAAACGCGAGTTATGCTGTGAACGACCAGAAGCATATAATGATAATTTTGTATATATTCATGTATGTGTCACCGTAATTACCGTTAGATTATAATCTATCTCGCGAGATTGTAAAACGTGACATACTACTTACAATTTAACGCATTACTTTTCGGTAGATTACAATTTACCAAAGCTAATTCAAGTTAAATTATAAAAAAAAATAATCTAACCTAACCGAAATATCATATTTATTATAATTTAAGTATAAAATAACTTGAACTAAATAATCACATTAGACCTTTTTTATTCGCAGAAGTATTTTAAGTAATTGAGTGTTATTATGGGTGTGCATTTTCATCATTTGTTTTGTTTAATATCTGTTCGTATTCGCGCCAAAAAACGTATCGAGTAAAAACAAAACACTAAAGGTGATTGATTCAGAATTGATACGTGATATTGTTTATTACTTTTACTTTTCATATATATTTATTTTATTAAAAATATCATAAGTATGGTTTTTTACATCGTATCGCATAACACGAAATAATTGTATGCGATGTCAATTTATGTAATTAGTGGACGTGGACGGGCGAATAGATGAATATTATGTCCGCTGTTCCTGCAGTTACACTGGCTCACTCAAACCTCAACCCGTACCACAACAACATTAGTACTACCCCATCACCAAAAGCAATAAATCTTATTTAGTGTTATAACTAACACACAAACTGTAATATAAGTATGTAAGCAGTTTGTCTTAGAATCTAAGAACTTATGTTTTTCAACGTACATTCTAGATACTTGAACGAGTCATCACTACATGGTATAAAACAAAGTCGCTTCTCGCTGTCTCTCTGTTACTATGTATGCCTAGATCTTTAGTTTGAAAAAAACTACCAAACGAATTTTGATGCGGTTTATTTAAATAGATAGAATGGTTGAAGAGGAAGGTTTACATCTACAATACATGCATAATATAGTAGAGAAACACTAATAATTTTGGATGTTTCTAATGTGATGTAAATAAACACGTTTTTTGCGCTTACATTGCAAACGCTACCTGAACCATGCGAGATAGATCAACATAATGTACTACGGTATTGTACACCTTAAAAAGGTCCACGATGGTTTATTTATGTTACTTTTTATGAGAAATAATGGCTTATTTACGCAGCTTTTTTAAGCAATACATCATTAATCCTTATCCAACTAAGTACCCTAAATACATTGTGCATTTAATATAGATAAATATGGCATTTTACAGCATGTAATTTTAATTTTGAGTTATTACAGATTTAAAATGCAGAGATATACTATTGTCTTATGACAAAAAAGCTGTAAACGTTGTATATAAAGACATTATGTCGTATATTTAGTATAAGCATTGCACCCGTGCGAAGCCAGTACGGGTCGCTAGTACATTAAAAAGGAATCTCCTTTTTTGAAGTAAGTTATAAATAAAAATTGACTTATTAGTATAAGTGAGTGCGGCTGAATGCGGCAATGTGTTCGTCTCGCTAACAAAGCTTTGATGAAAAAAACCAAATATAATCCTATTGACTTTCTAGTAATAAATTTATACACTATATGCTATGTTACGTTTCTACTAAGTTACTATATAGAAATAGGCACGTGTTAACGCTTCGAGTGGTTAAGGATAAATCCTACGTAAGGTATCCTAATTAACTGCATCCGTACCCGAAAAGTACGTGTTCCTTACCCTTTTTTATTAAAAGATTACCTAAACTTCAGATAATTATTATATCACTAATCATGGGAAGCCGAGATGGCCTAGTGGTTAGAACACGTGCACCTTAACCGATGATTTCGGGTTCAAACCCAGGCAGGCACCACTGAATTTTCATGTCCTTAATTTGTGTTTATAATTCATCTCGTGTTCGACGGTGAAGGAAAACATCGTAAGTGAACCTGCATGTGTCTAATTTCAAATAAAAACTACCACATGTGTATTTCACGAACCACTCACTGGAACAGCGTGGTGGAATATGCTCCAAACCTTCTCCTCAAAGGAAGAGGAGGCCTTAGCCCAGAAGTGGGAAATTTACACGCTGCTAATGTAAAATCATGAGGAAGGGCTTTGTGCAAGCCCGTCTGAGTAGGTACTTCCAGTCATCACATATTCTACCGGCAAATAGCAAAACTTATTGTCCTGATTTGTAAGATGGGTGGGCCAGTGTAACTACAGGCACAAGGAACATCCACAGGGGTCGGTTCTCGGCCCAATTTTGTGGAATGTCGGTTTCGACTGGCTCCTGCGAGCTCCCGTCCTTCCCGGGATGGGGGTGTTGTGTTACGCTGATGACACCCTCGTCACGGCGACTGGGCGGGACTTTCGGGAGGCAGCTCGCCTCGCCGAGGTCGGAACGGCTCTCACCGTGGACCGTATGGGAATGCTGGGCTTGAGGGTCTCCATAAATAAAACGGAGGCCCTTCTATTCCACGGTCCACGGAAAGGACCCCCACGAGGGGCGAGTATCACCGTCGGTACGGTGATCAAGGTGCAGGCCCAGATGAAGTATCTGGGCCTCATCCTGGACGGTCGATGGAGGGCTCTAGCCCAGAAAGCCCTGATCGTCCGATGGCAGGAGGATCTGGGGTCACCCACGGCGGGCCTGGCGACAGTGGAGGCGATCCGTCCCCACTTGAGTCGCTGGGTCGAGAGAAAGAAGGGCACACTCACCTTCAGGATGACACAGGTACTTACCGGGCACGGGTGCTTTGGTAAGTACCTGCACGGAATAGCGCGGCGGGAGGTGTCACCCTCCTGCCACGAGTGTGGTGCGCCAGTCGACACGTCGCACCACACCCTGAGTGAGTGTGCTGCGTGGGGGCCCCAGAGGCACACCCTGGCGGCGACTATGGGCGGAGACCTCTCGCTGCCGAGCATCGTCAACGAAATGCTCAGTAGCGAGACGTGCTGGTCGGAGATGCGCTCCTTCTGCGAAAACGTGATGTCGCAGAAGGAAGCCGCAGAGCGGGAGCGGGAAGAGGATGCCGCTGCAGACCCGCTCCGCCGAAGACGACCAGGGAGGAGGAAGAAGCGCTACGCGCACCTTCTCCCCCTGCCTCAATAGGCGTCGCAGGGACTGAGACCCTCTCAGTACCCTGAGAACCCCTTCTAGGTGTTGGAGGCCGACCGTCAGGGCGTCACGGTAGCATGCGTAAGCGATCCCGTGGCGCTCGCCGAAAGACGGAGAGGGTACCGCTGGTTTTTTAGTGGGTAAACCCGGCGTACCTGGGCGCACTCCGCGTCCAGGGCTCCGGGGAGTCCCACACACCCCCCCACTTACCATCACGTGGGGGAAGCGCGTAAAGCGTTTTTCCAGCGAGAAAAAAAAAAAAAAAAAAAAAAAAAAAGAGGCACAAGGAACATCTTAGTTCCCAATGTTGTTGTCGCATTGGAAGTATAAGGAAAGCTTAATATTTCCTACAGCGCCAATGGCCAATTTCTTTTAGTCGTATAAAAATCATATTTATTTAACGCACACTATTGAATACTTGTTAAGTAAAAGATTTTCCTAAATAAAGCTACTCCACTGCAATTATATAAATCCATGTATAAAATTTAATGTCATTAAGTTTTAAGTCTTAGTATACGATTCACGTTCTGTCCTTTGGACCATCGGGCCGTCATGGTAAGTAAGGACTGCCTGGTGATGTAAAAAGTCGCAAGTACGATCCTGACCTCGTGGGCTATTGTCGTCCCCACTACTAACCTTAAGCTCAATTGGAAAGATAAATAGAAACATTAGTAATTCCTAATAATTGAACATTGCTAATATTCTTGAAAAAAAAGTAATATAAATGACAAAAAAATGTTATAATATATATAAATTCGGACGACCTTCGTGTTCGAGTAGTGTGTACACCGGTATTCGTACGCCACTCTGAGGTCCTGGGTTCGATCCCCGGCCGAGTCGTTGTAGAAAAAGTTCATTAGTTTTCTATGTTGTCTTGCGTCTGGGTGTTTGTGGTACGGTCGTTACTTCTGATTTCCATAACACAAGTGCTTTAGCTACTTACATTGGGATCAGAGTAGTGTATGTGATGTAGTCCAATATTTATTTATTATTAAAATAATCCAATAGTTTCAAATATGCGTAAATTTCCTCGTACCAAAATATTTCCTATCCGTAAAGCATCCCATTCAAATGTAAATATGATAATAAAATTATTGCATTATCGCTAAATTATAATATTATATTATAATCACAACAAATATTAAATACAACAATGCTGAAGATACAACAATTTGTCAACAAAACAACGGATAACAAGCTGCGCGGTAATAAAACGAATTTATATCGAATTTAATGTGTCGTTATTTATATTTATTACTGACCACAGTTTATGTTTAAAAGAATTTATTTACAGAATTGACCATCTGTGGTTTAATAAAATACGAATATGTGATACCTATAAGAATTACTTACATAGATGAGTTAAATAAGTATAAATTAATATCTTAGTTGAAATTACGTCCTGTACATAAAACGATCGTGTAAAGCGATTGAAAACGAACCTGCCCTGTCACCAATAAAGGCAATAATGCTTAAATTATAATATATTTTATAATTCTCAGCAACAACTTGGAATTGAAGTTTATATGTAAGTTATGAGACCTTATTTAGCCATTTCTTTGAAGCAGTGAAATCCTTCAGAATATTCCCCTGGTTATGTAAAATTCTTGCCTATTAAAACCACAGTGATGGTCGTCTCCGGACCGGAGTTGCCGAGAGATCGTGTTGGCATGCATCTTCGGTACTATTCGTTCTGTGCTCCGTTTGTGGCTCGGTGAAGCTCTCCTCACGATATGATGGGGTGATAGTGTCCTCCCCCCCGCATTCCACAATAATGCGTAATGCAGCCCAGGCCATACCTGCTGCCAGTCTTTAGCCAGCCACTAAGCAAACGATGCAGTTAGTGTATAGTGTATATAACATACAGATAAACAGAAGAAGAAAAAACGAGTGATGAATACTAATAATAATTAATATAAATCCTCAAATCATTGGCTGCTCTGTTTATTAAAATTTTCATAATATTAATAAATTCTTAATAAAATCCAGCGTTAAGATCAGCTTATTACTTTAAGGAAAAAAATATAATGAAAATAAAGCGTACTTAACGGGGTTATTTCGCCTATAACAGAGCCTTCGAAACTTTCGTAATAAACTCGGACTTAATTAGCTCGGTTGTGGAATTTCCAGTTCATTCCTAGCTTAATTGTTTTGCTTAAATTATAAAATACTTTTAATATTTCGAACGAGCATTTAACGAAAATTTATTTTCATTATTATTTACGCATTTTCATATTAAAAAAAAAAACAACTTCAACCAATTCCTCGAAAAATGTAAGTTATATTGAATATGTTTCATTTAAAATAAGCATTTGCGATGAAGCTCGTAAGACAACTAAATGATAGCTAATAATTTTCCTGAAAAGCAACTTTAATTTATAATACTTGCAAAAATATTTGGCTCAAATATATACCTAAATTTTAATAAAGGGCTTAAACTTAGGGCTAAAAAGTGAAGCTATAAATATAGATGTCAAGTAATCTTGCATAAATACTGGCAACATCCAAACTTCGAGCTGGTACAGAGAATTTGACCGAAAAACTTAATAAATTGGCCCGGCCCCGGATTTGAACCCTAGACTTTGAGATCTACAACCTAATAAATTACCCATTAGATCAATGAGGCAGTCCAAACGAACTCGAGAATAATTAACTTATATCTTTCGCCCAGCAAAGCGGTCAAGTTAGGTCAACTAATAACTTCTCCATAGGATAAACAAGAATATTAAACAACAATTTTAACGAGCATCGCTCTAAAAATACATATATATTGACTCCACTGAATATAAGATAAAAACAAATTTTACTTCTTATATAAGAAGATCCATCTTTGGTAAAAATAAAATTGAATTATTAAGTGTTTTTAAATTGCTGACTTAACGAAAAAAGAATTGAGAAGTAAAATACTTAAATAATACTCGAATGACCGAAGTTAATTAAGGCAATTACTGTCTGATAGTCTCACTCGAATCATTCAAATTCATCACTCAATCGAAAACACTTTTTGAGTCACTGTCCAGTTGACAAATCGATTAATCAGCATCGAAAATCGTGGTATGGCAAGCAAAAAAATATCGCTGAAGGTTTCCTGCAATATTTCAAACAAACAAACGAATTATATTTTTATTGGTAATATTATATTTCAAAATAATAAATAATCTTTTTTTTTTTATTTCGAACCATTAATTTATTTGTGTGTACTGGAATAGAATATTCATTTGGTTAATCGACTTTTGACCGAAGTTATTTTATTATCTGTAGAAAAATAGGTGAGTGTTTTGGCGGGCTTTTACAAAATTTGATATACAAATACCAAACATATATGACGGCGTATGGACCGCCATCTTGTTTATTCATACTGGTGGGAAAAGAGTGACAATGGGAGTTGAACGCCGCTCTAGTGAAGCGTCGCGTCGATGGTAGCGTGGCAGCCATCTTGAATCGACAGTTACATTCAAGATTTCCCGCGCACCACGCTTGCGACGAATCGCTAATTTCTAACATTATTTTATACTTTTGTAATAGATTCAGTGATTTATGTGTGCATTTGTTAACGAATCGATATTGATGACTATTGTAAATATATCTGTGTAACTGATTTATTTAATTAAAAATTTACTAAATTTGTGGATCGTTCATGTAAAATCGTTTGAATATACGCCCACTTATCTCGAATAATCCTGACATTGCCAATAAAAAGTCGATATAATGTATATATATTTTTTAATATGGCGATATAGCTATAGGCAAATGAAAAATATTATGCGGAATTTATTATGGAATCAAATTAACACCCCGGAAAGATGTACTAACTTTGTTAAGTCGAAATCTTGGTGAAGTAAAATCTTACTCATACGAGAGGAATTAGCTACGATATCAGGAACTATATTCCAATTCGAAAATGTTTTTTCACTGGTATAAAGTTACAGTATATATATGTATGTATGACATATAATTTTGTTTTTTAATAAATTACATCCGGGGCAGGCTGCTATTCAGATTATAAATCAAATTCCTTTATTTAATATAGATGCATTACACTTACTCATTGATTGGCAAATTAAACATTACCACCAGTGGGAAAAGTAAATACCTTGACCTGAGAATAACCGTCAAAAGAAATTCAGAAACCAGTGATATATTATGTATAAGACACTAGACACCAAGATATTACAAAAGCAATGAAAAAACTTACGTCTAAAAAAAGTAAAAAATCTATTAATCTACATAATACAGGATTCGAGGAACTATTCGAAACCAGAGAGGATGTCTGGGAAAAATGGATCTCAAAACATTAACGAAACCATTCGCAGTCCCGCAAAGATGCTGAGCCACCTCTGATAGTCGATAGAAAGCCACTAGAGGGGCTCTAATGCGAATATTATACAGTTCCCAGTTTTCTTTACACCCCGGCCTCCTCTTTTTCGGTGTCTGAATTATAAATAAGCAAGGTCGTTTATTATTTCGCAAAACAATGGGAATATCCATCTTAACTTGGACCATTAATGTCATGACGTTTTTTACTACGTTTTGTTTTATGCTATCTAAATTATAATTTAAAGTAAATTATACAATACTTCGCTTAAAATTCATTTCATCTTTAAAATGTTTAATAAATTTAATGAATACGCTGTGTATTTAATAAAATACACTATTTGGAATATTTGAAGATATTGCTCGATTAAACATAAGAAATGAACCGAGATGGTCTAGCAGAACTCGTAAATCGAACCGAGGATTGGGGGTTCGAGCTAAGGCAAACTCAAATGAGTTTTCATGTGCATACTTTGTATTTATGATAGATTCGTGCTCGACGATAAAAGAAACATCGTGAGGAAAGGTATGTTCAATAAAATTCTGCCAAATGTGTATTCACCCACATTGGAAGTGGCCGTATGGCACTTCAAACTTCCAAGGAAATGAGATACATTAGACACAGCAATTACGATTTGTAAATAAAGGTTTTACATAAAGAATAATAAACTGTAATTGAAAGTGAGAAGTATGACAACAGAAATCAAATAGAAACAGTTACGGAATGATTTGTTAGACTATTTATAACATTTGTATCAGAATCACACACCTCAATGAACAGCCCGACCTCAGTTCGCCCTATATTCTTAATTGAATCAACTTGCGTTTCAAAATGAAACATTATTTGAGTGCGATGAACGCAAAATTTCAATGTTAAAATCAAGTGCAAAGTGTCAATTTTTTAAATGAAACGTGCGTTTAGTTTTATCACATCTATTGAGAAGTACTAGTAGATGAACAAGCATTCGATTCTCACTAAGAATTGACGTTTTCTACAATTCCCAAGCTACATAGAGTAAATAATGTATGAAATTAATGTGTTCTATGTGATTAATACATTTTAAAATTTTCGTCTATTACCTAAATTACATTAGGAATTATAATATGTCATTGTCACATAAAATAGCCAATAAAATTGAAAAAGTGCACGACGCATAGTGGTTTTATGTATCTCACACAGAGAAAGCGAAGCGAAGCGATGGCTATATTCAGACGAACAGAACGTCGTGTTTCCTTATGTTATTAGATACTAAATGGAAATCATAATCAAAATATTTTTGAATCAAGTAGATTGTACAAGCATTTTTATATCAAACTATGTTACAGAATTGAATTACAGGTTAAAGCCACTCGTTCCGAATGTTCCTTGTGTCAGTAGTTACACTGGCTGAAGAGATAAACACTACAGTACCAAGTATTGCTCTTTGGCAGTAGAATAGGTGATAAGTGATAGTACCTACAAGGACAAACTTGCACTAAGTCCTACAAACAAGTTTTTTTTCTTATATGATAGGTGGCAAACGAGCAGGAGGCTCACCTGATGGAAAGTGACTACCACCGCCCATGGACATCTGCGATCACCGGGGGGCTTGCAGATGCGTTGCCGGCCTTTAAGGAAGGTAAGCTCTTTTCTTGAAGATTCCCAAGTCGTAAGTAATAAATATCATAAGGTCGGGTCACAGATAAGAAAACAAATGACTTACTACACGATCACCTTGAAAGCCGTCGCAGTCGCCACGAGATTTGCGAGAGGTATCTTGTAAGTATTATACTATTATTTTGGCTTCGCGTGATCGATCAAGTGTGCTCGATCCTTTAAACTGCTAAAGAAATGGACAATTGCCAATAGGGTCCAGCATTTATCTTAAAAGGACATTTAGTTAAAAGTTTTTAGATTTTCAACAGATTTATAGGACCATCCGCTTTTGGATGTTATAATATTAAAATGAGAATTGTTTGAGCAATACATTCTCATATATAAATATTTTTTAATGTATTCTTCGTGGTTTCTACAACGGCTATTCTGAAAGTCATGGCGTCTACGCAGTAGATATTAAAATGCACAGATGTATGTGCACACAAAATAATGAACTCTCTTTGCTTTGGATTAACAACACCAAGATCAAATAAATATCAGGTGCAGAAGCAATAGCTAACTTCATAACTCCGAGCTCGTATTAAAATATTATAACAGAACGGCAAAATATTTTTTTATTAGTCCAATCAATAGGTTCAAAGTATCCTTGTGAAGCCTGATAAGCTAGTTTGATAAGGTGGCTGTTTAATATAAATTATCTCAACGAATTTAAAATGGTTTTCTCTTAACGGCACAACCGAATGAGAAATCATCAATCTAATTCTGATTGAAGCACCCATTCCGGTAATATAAATTACCCACTAAAGATTTTCTCGAGTTACGTACCCTATATCACACAATATTTTCTTATTTAATACTTTACTGAGATAATAAAAATAGCAGCGTTCATTGACCTTATATCTCTCTGTAAAGGAGATTTTATTATACGTACTGTAACAACTAAAATCATTTCAAAAGAGATCTAAGTATTAAAGTCACGCTTTCCTTTCATATAATTCTTCTAAATCCGAGATTGGATAAAAAAATATACAGAAAATCAGAGCTAAAAATATACAAAACAAATGAAAATCTCACTAGATAATATTGCAAATGTGAAAGTTGGTTGGATGGATGTTTGTTACGCAATCACGCAAAAACGGCGGAACTGATTTGAATGAAACTTGACACGGATATCGATTATACTCTGGATTAGCACACAGGTTACCTTTTCCATACATCTCCTTTGCCTCAATCCCCAATGGTCTTTCAAGCAAGTGAAGCCGCGAGCGGAAATTAGTAAAACTTTAAATGAGTGAGAAATTTGCTTTTATAATATGGAGTATATGGTTTTTTTTTTTATGGCATTGGTTGGCGGACGAGCATATGGGCCACCTGTTGGTAAGTGGTCACCTCCGCCCATAGACAAAGGCGCTGTAAGAAATATTAACTATTCCTTACATCACCTTACGCCTCCAACCTTGGGAACTAAGATGTTATGTCCCTTGTGCCTGCGATTACACTGGCTCACTCACCCTTCTAACCGGAACACAACAATACAGAGTACTGTTATTTGGCGGTAGAATATCTGATGAGTGGGTGGTACCTACCCAGACGGGCTTGCACAAAGCCCTACCACCATGTTCAATAGCGTGCATATTTACTACGTGAATCCGCGCTATAATTTATAAAACTATAGCACAAAAACCTTCACAAATTCAAACCTTGGCCTATGTACTTACTTGGCACTTACTCCGTAATATCGTAACATACAGGCAAAGTTACTTTTGCATTATAATATTAGTAAATAAGTTTAGATTATATACATTAAAATATACATCGATTTTATTATAACCCTCTCTTACAAATCCTAAATACTCGAATATGGCTCAAATTTTCAAACTCTAAGTTAGATGACCATTAGACATGCAAATTAAAATAGACCTTAAAGACTTGAGACTTAAAGTGGAGTTCCGTTTGTACCGTTGATTTGTTTATTAATTGCCTTATATATTTCGAAGAGGAGGAATACCAGGACCCGCAACTATAGCAGAATCTCTCGGGCCTCCGCCTCCGAGAATTTCTAAGGAGAATTTGTAATACCAAATTACTGTATTTCGTGAACTGTAGCAATAAATACCTTAAAATTTTCACCACGACCATTTTACTTAAAGCTAGTAAGAATATATACTAGGATAACTACGAAACTCACGTACCTTTTTTGAAAATAAAAATGACATTGCTGCTATCTTTTGACTAACCACTTTACTATATATTAGGGCTTTGTGCAAGTCTGAGTAGCTATAAACCGCCAAAATTACTCAGTACTGTTGTGTTCCGGTTTGAAGGGTGGTGAGCCAGTGCAACTAGGGGCAAGGGACATAACGTCTTAGTTCCCAATTTCGATGGCGCATTGGCGATGTAAAGAATGGTTAATATTTATGTTTCAGCGCCATTGTCTGTGAGTGGAGGTGAACATCAGGTTACCCATTTGACCGTCTCCCTATATTTATCATAGAAAAGCCATGAATAGAAATGTAAGTAGATGAGAAAAAATCGCGTAAATATTTATTTATTTATAATACAAAACTGTATACATACTGTATGTAATACTAGAAAAAAAATTCAAACCAGAATGTACTTTATTCAAGTAGACTTTTATAGGAAATTTCGAATCATCACGTTTACAGTGAAATTAATTAATTTAAAAGTTTACTCAATAATAAAAACGAAATATAAATCTAAAAAAAAATTCTCATTCCCTTCGAATTAAGGCTAAAATGATGATGACCGTGACCATTCCCAAGAGACACCAGCTACAGTACAACTAGGCAGGATATGTTAAAATGCGCAAGTGCGTGAACAAACACAGGTGCATCCGCTATTCCCACAGTCATCATAATCCGGTGGAACGGAAAATCCGACTCGACCGAGGAGTAAACCACGCATATTTATTTATTTAAATGCTTTATTGCACAAAATAATATAATTAAACTGATGACGAAAGAGAATCCAAAAAAATATAATAATCAACAAATGGTGTTCAAAGTCTTATCGCTACTATCAATCTCTCTACATACTATGAAATAAATCATACAATTTTTCATATTTCCAACAAGTCATGTTTTAACTTGTTCCATTGTCACAATTCGTTTACGTTTTAAATATTGTTAAAGATAATAAATTTGTTAATTCTCTTTTTTTATGGCATTGGTTGGCGGACGAGCATATGGGCCACCTGATGGTAAGTGGTCACCACAGCCCATAGACAAAGGCGCTGTAAGAAATATTAACCATTCCTTACATCACCTTCGCGGCACCAGCTCTCTTCTACCCGTAATGCTGTTTCACACTGTATTAGTCTAAAATTTTATTAATTTGCTTTTATTTATTTTGTGAATATGCTGAAAATATTTCATATATACATAAATAAAAAGTTCGGCTGTCAGTACGTATAAAACGTTGATAAATTGTTCATTAAATTTAGTCATTAATCTATTGCCGTGTTAGTTAAGATAACGTTATTGGTCCCGTATATTATGCAACCATGAATTTCTCCGATAAGATTTATAAAAGTACAGTCGTCTACAAATTTGTAATCATTTTATATACATAATATAAACATAAACAGCCTGTAAATTTCCCACTGCTGGGCTAAGGCCTCCTCTCCCTTTGAGGAGAAGGTTTGGAGCACATTCCACCACGCTTCACCAATGCGGGTTGGTGGCATACACATGTGGCAGAATTTTAAATTAGACACGTGCAGGTTTCCTCACGATGTTTTCCTTCATCACCGAGCACGAGATGAATTATAAGCACAATTAAGCACATGAAAATTGTGTGGTGCTTGGTACACGGTCAATAATCAATTCTTACTATCAAAATATGACACATTTGCTCTACCTTACAAATACAAATAAATTTCATCAAATCATTATAATTTAAACTGTGTGAATAGTTTACCTAAGCTATACTCATGTTCTACTCTTCCAAAAATGTATTTTATACTGGCTTCTTTTATAATGAGACGGTCTAGCCCAATCACGGACTGGTCGTGGATGCCGGACTTTCTTCCATCAATTCGCTCATGTTGTACTCTCATTATTTTGCACTCCCGAGATTTATAACTAGATTTTCCTAGATATTTCTCTCGCGTCACCGTTATAAGCGCGTCGTTGCTGCTTCCCAGTCGCGAGTCGTACCGTTATGAAATCAAATGAAATTCCTTCATTCAATACAGAAGCTTAATTATTGATTGTCAAATTAAACACTACAAGCATAAAAATATACAGTCCATTACATTCTTAATGAATAGTAACGTAAACATTTTTTAATATGAAACATCTATTGACTGGCCTTGAGGGTATCCCATGACAGCGAACAGCATGACGCTCTCTTGTGTCGTTTTGCCTCCTATAGTGTTCATAGCATTAGCATTATTAGCATTAGCAGCCCGTAAATGTCCCACTGCTGGGATAAAGGCCTCCTCTCCCTTTGAGGAGAAGGTTTGGAGGATATTCCACCACGCTTCACCAATGCGGGTTGGTGGCATACACATGTGGCAGAATTTCGTTGAAATTAGACACATGCAGGTTTTCTCACGATGTTTTCTTTCACCGCCGAGCACGAGATGAATTATAAACACAAATTAAGCACATGAAATTTCGAAACATTTTTAATACATGTTCATAGATCTATAATAAAATATTAATTAGTATAAGATTAATATTATATTAATTTACTTGGTTTTGTGCAAGCACATCTAGGCAGGTAACCCACTCATAATTTAATCTAACGCCAAGCAGCAATACTTAGTATGTTATTGATCCGGTTTGAAGGACGAGTAAGCCAATGTAATTACAGGCACAAGGGACATAACGTCTTAGCTCTCAAGAATCATGGCGTATTGGTGACGTAATATTTCTTACAGCGCTAATGTCTTTGGGCATCGCTTATCACTTACCTTCAGGTGAACCATTTATCCTTCCGCCTATCTATAAAATAAAAAATAAAAAAATCCTTCTGTCATCTCGAGTGACACACATCTGGAGCGCGGGAAAATGAGACGTATAAATTGGCTCGGTGTGTGTTCAAAGCGAGCTGATATTTAAATTATAATATATTTTAGCTAATTTGTAAACCTTTCTTACATCCTACGTTAAAAGGTCACACCTCCTTTCTGCCACCGCTCTCTATTTTCCCTTTGCTTGTGAGGCGCGTAGACTATATATTTGTTGTTATATAATATAATAATAATAATAATATAAATATTTTTATAAATAATTTTTTTATATAGTTTTTTTTTTGTTGGGGAAAACGTGTTCTAGATTGGAGACCGCGTCTCGGCAAACGTAGTGTAGGACGTCCTCAGGCACAGTAGAGTGACGATTTGCGCAAGACGGCTGGCAGGAGCTGGATGCGAGTTGCCGAAGAAAGTCCACAGTGGCGTGCATTTGGAGAGGCCTATGTCCAGCAGTCGACGAAAGCGGGCTGATGATGATGATGATGAAATATTTTTATTTTATTGACGAATGTATATGTTTTTATTATATTGGTATTTAAATATTTACTTCTTGGTTATCTTTAATCATAAATTATTATAAAACCCATTAATTTTCTAAACTCACATCTTTGACTCTCTCTGACTAACAATAAACCCTTCAGATTTATAATCTCTGCATAGCATATTCAACTAACATAACTTTGTATTTTAAATGTTTAAAAAGAGTAACTACTTAGTTTCTTGACGGTTCTTCTCGGTAGAATCTACATTCCGAACCGGTGGTGGCTTCACTTAATATAGTTTGTGAAATGACGATTCAAAACTGCTTGTAAAAGCCTAAAATTCTTGAACAAAGTACATTTTGATTTTATAAAACAGAGTCGATTCCAACCGTTTGTGCGCTTAGATCTGTTAAAATACACAACTGATTTCAACGTTGATTTTCATCAATAAAGAACATTTAAGAGGAAGATTCATATGTAAAATACATTGATATTACACAAGAGTAAAGCCGGAAAAAATAAGAAGTTCTTCAATCCAAATGCTGTATATAGATGTTGGTACCCATGTGAAACCGCGCGGGTAGCTAGTATTTATATACATTGCATCTAAATTGTTTCTGTTTTAGCTGACTGTACAGGAATAGATACTTAGTACTTCACTCCTTCTCTATTACTCATCCTAATATATTACATATTATCGCGTATTATATATTATAATGCGTTACCGTTAACGCCATATAGGTATATTGTAACTATATCTAGCTAAAAACGGGTTATTAATCAAAAAATCCATAGATATATTATATTTATTATGATTACTAAAATCAGAATAAAAATATATTTAAATCAAATAGTTTCACAATATCATATTTGGAACTTACATATTAACGCCACCGCAGAAAAAGATTTGTGAATGCGCCGATAAATAAAAAAAATGCTCCGTTCCGATAAATAAAAAAATTTTTCAGGTATAATAGTTGCATAGTTGTAAATTAAATTTGTAAGTATGCAACTTTTCAAATCGATTCTTAGTTTAATGGCTTTAAGTTGTGCCGACGGGACACAGATTATATGCAACTTTTGTTGTTCTAATAAACGCTATTGACATACTTAAGTTTATTATAAAATAACAAAATTGTTGTGTACCTGGTGCCTGTTACACTGGCTCACTATTCGGGGCATCAAATACATAGGTCATTTATGACTCGGATTTTGGTTTCGTACATCCTAAAGCTGCTTTGTACGATACCATAAAATCAAAATACCCTCATCGTGATTAGTTTTTTAAAATACTATTTTTAATTTGTGTCTATTTCGAATCGAATTTCGAATGAGAAGTCTATATTACTATGATTGATGCAATCGGTCCTTTTCGTAAATAAGATTTTAGTACAAATTTTTTTATGTATATAGATATTCTTCACTAAGAAGATTTTTAGACAAAGGCTTATATTACAATCACATAAAAACAAAATAAGATATTCATCATTTTATATGTATGAGTTCGTCGTATAGAGGTAATCGTATCAAGATTAAATATACATAGAATAAAGTACCGGAAAAAATCCTTATCTGAAATATTTCGCACACATGTCAACAGTGTAACATATACAAACATGTCTCTGTATACTTATTGTTCACTTGCATGTCAATAGTGTGAGCACATTAGTGGGCCCATAGTAATGGCGATCGGTTTAAATATTATAGAAGTTGATCTACACGAGTTTCAATAAAGGAGATACTTAGTGGTAGGACTCTGGATAAGCCCGTCTAACCAAGAGTCAGTCATGGTACTATCCACTCGTCTAATATTCTATAAGCACAAGAGACATAACATATTAGTTCCCGAAGTTGGTGGCGCTTTGGCGATGTACCGAATGGTTAATATGTCTTACAGTGCCAATGTCTAGGGGCAGTGGTGACCGCTTACCATCATATAGCCTTTCCACATCTGTATCATAAAAAAAAGGAAAAACTTTTCCCACGAATATATACATACGAGGATGAAATTTGTATCATGGGGAATCGGTCAAATGCAGTCGATGCTTCCTCTAACAGATACATCAACTTTATTTTTTATAAATACCAGCGATATATTTATAAACCTTTATAAGAGTGTTTTTCTTATTATTTTCCAAGTTTCCTCAACTAGAATAATATCCAGAGTACGAACGCCAAAAGAATATACAATGAATTCATTTTATCTCCATGCAATGTTTTTTCAGGTTCGCCGTTAGCCCATTTAACGGATGCATCTTCAATCGTCTCTTTAAGACATACCCAAGGCAATGTGCGGTACAAACAGACAAAGGGACTATTGTAACACTAAAACTAACACAGAATACAATTAAAATTGTACTTCTGAAATTTAATATAGCAACTACAAACATCAATAAAAATAATGGATAGATAAAATATATAGAATGATACAAAGGCATAAACAACACGGCTGTGTAGACTTGTTAAAGAATAAAAAAAAAATAAAACAATAAACGACTGTAAGTCGAATTATTCTTTTACGAAGAAAACTCTTATGCTTGACTAGTGACGCAATTCACTCAAACAAATTAATACTCCTTGTCACTGATAACATTAATAATAAAAGAAACAGGACTTCTGAATCATAACCGAATATTGCAGGTTTGTTTCCGGATGAGCACTAGTGAAATTTCATGACCTTATTCACACAAATTTGTATTTACAATTCATCTCGTACTCACCTCGGAGTAAAAGAAAACAATGTGAAAAAACCTAAATATTATAAACGTCAAAGCATTTCAACTATCGTTGGCCTCAGTCCAGCATTGGGATATTTAAAAGCCGTTACTTCGAATTTCGTAAAATAAAACTCGCAAAATAACATTCGTAACTAAAACCTCAACCGAGCACCGGACTATTATCGTGTAGCTTTTAATAAAATAAATTTTATTCAAATTACCCCATTTCGAGTAGCTCTACGTAAACATTTACTTTCTTAATTGAAAAGTTATCTCATAGCCTTTGTTTTTATTCGTCCTGGCAGATCTGAGTATATTTTCGGTTAAATATTGTTAATTATGTATTTTTACATTAATATTTCAGATTTACGTTACATTTTATAAAGATATACACAAAAGTTAATTTTGTAGACGACAATTGTGGATTTTGAAAAAAGGTTTCGAATTTAAATCGTAAGGAAAACATGACAATTAAGTTTTCAGGAAAATGTGATCGGTTTAGTAGATTTGAACATGTGACGGTGTAATATGCACTCATATCGTTGATAAATTTTAAATAATTGCTAAGTAATGTTTGTGTGCAAAAGTGTCTTACACAATTACGAAGTTCCAGGATGACAGAAAAAATTGGAAATGAATCGATTGCCTCCTGGCTACTTTTCTGTAATATAGTAAATTGTAAGGTTACTGATTCTCAATTCAAGGTATTTTTTTTCCGAACCGATGGTACTTTATAAATCAACTTTGGTAATCAACAATTTAATGCTAGTCATACTAATCCAGACTCATCTATATATATATATGACCAATTTTGGAATTATCCGTAGATGAGTGTAGGCTATTAATATTTCAAGTTTATTCAATGCCTAGCGAAGCGGACGGAAACTCTGTCCGTCTGTCCATTAAACTTAACACGGCTAAGCCAAATAACAGATTTAATTGTAGAACGGAATAAGCTTTAACCCCAACATAGGCATTCAATTTTTTTTTTCCCCATTTTTAATTCACATCTTGGTGCGTTAAAATTCAGTATTAAGATTTGTGTCATAGTATGTTTTAAAAATTTCGCTCGGGAAACGCCGCAGGTACAGGTAGTGCTTGTATAATATATTAAATGGGATTTTGACTTTGAATTTGTATCGCCCGATTCAAATTGAACTATCTTGGTATTCCAAGAATTCTTTTATAGAAAGCCTTTTCTAAACAGTTAGATGGTCAGACTGATACATACAGACGCAACTTTAATTCCTTTAAGTTCTCATGTAATACATCTTTTAATAGCTTAATTTAACCCACCTTAAGTGTATTTACTAACGGTCGTCATAACTGTAATTATATAATATATATCATTTTAACTTAAACCGCAAAGAATCCACTTTAAATCGTCTAGAATTATGTAGATTATCCGTACGCAAAGTAATAAACATTATACCGCGTTTTGCGCAGTAAGCTTCGTTTGTAATTATTCAAAACATTAGGCACACGTGTCTAATGACCTTCCGACCGTTAAATAAGTATATATTTCAACCAAGTCGAGTAAATTATCTGTAGTAACATTTTTTGTTATTTAAAATTGGTCGGCAGACTTGTAAATAAACCACCAAGACATTGTAAGAAATATTAAACATCCATTACATCGACATTCCATCGAACCTTTAGAACTAAGACGTTATGTCCCTTGGCATGTAATAACACTGGCACACTCAACCTTCAAACTAACGCAACAAAGCTAAGTATTGTTGCTTTGCGGTAAAATATCTGATGAGTTGGTGATACACCTACGCGGACTTGCATAAAACCCTACCACCAAATATTATAGGGTAAAAAAAAATGAGGATAAATACTACAAGTTATAAGAGCTAGTCGAATTTAACAGAACAATGCAGCCTTATAGTTTGAAGATTTTATAATCCATATTAATATTATAAATGCGAAAAAACCCTGTTTGTCTCTCTGTCTGTCTGTTGCTCTTTCACAGCCAAAATACTGAACCGAATTCGTTGTGTTTGTAATTCATATCGATGAAGGAAACTATCGGGAACGTGCATGTGTCTAATTTCAATGGAATTCTGCAACACGTGTACCAAACCACATTGGAGCAGCCTGGTGGAATTAGTCTTTTTGAGGAGAGGATTTGAAGTCTTGAATTGAATGTGTAAATTATAGTTAAAATATTATTTAAAAAGCCAATTACACTCAGGTGACTAATGATGGTTGTCGTCGGCAAATCGTAACGTATACTCAAAGTAAGATTCGTAAACATACCTTAAATTAAGTCTGTGTAATGAGGTGTAAAACAGCGTTGTTTAGTGGACTAGTTACCGAGTTCATACAATCGTACATCAAGTGACATTTGTTTTGTTTATATCTGCCTCTCAGTACAATTTTTTTTCTTTTTTATTTCAATTCTCAATATTTATTTAAAAAAAATAGTTTAGATGATTTATAAATTAATTCATTCCTTGTATGAATTATTTCGCTAATAATGCGTAGCTGATATTAATTAATAATTTAAAATCAAAATATTAATTATTCAAGTAGGTTCATAAAAGCACTTTTAAATCGTATTGTTACAGGGTGGAATTAAAAGTAAAACTACCAACGGTTCGGAAAGTAAATAATTAAATGGGCTTGCATTAATAAACGTAATATACTTTTTATTTTTTTTTGACAGGTATCTTTATTCTTACCTGTCAAAAATGTAAATGTCAATGTGATGTTGCCCAATATTTTTTTTTTATATCATAATGTTGCAAACGAGCAGGAGGCTCACCTGATGGAAAGTGACTACCACCGCCCATGGACATCTGCAACACCGGGGGGCTTGCAGGTGCGTTGCCTGTATATTTATTTATTTATTTATTTAGTCTATTACTTATATATGTAGACCTTCACGCTAAATTATCAACATGAGTGACACTCGTGACAATATGTCTTAGTGTCTGTGTGATGACTAATGTAAGAATAAAGATATTAGTCATCACACGCCTTTGTTAAGAGGTCAACATATATGTATAAATAATATACTAAATAAATAAATAAATATCGGACAACATCACATACATTACTCTGATCCCAATGTAACTAGCTAAAGCACTTGTGTTATGGAAAATCAGAATTAACGACGGTACCACAAACACCCTGACCCAAGACAACATAGAAAACTAATGAACTTTTTCTACATCGACTCGGCCGAGATTCGAAATCACGGAGCTCGTCAAAACATAGAGAATTAATATGTTATATATGTATAGCATAATAGTAATATAAAGCAATGCCATTTGTCACTATATATTATGTTAAAGAAAAAGTTTAGTTACACACAAACAAAACCCACTTACACACACAATAAACAGTTACTTAACTTTAACATAACGTGTAAAAGTGATTATAAGAGCGTATTGTATAACAAGACTAATATTATTAATTCTAAAGTAACTCTGTCTGTTAAAGTAACTTGAACTGTTGCGGTTGACAAATGTTAAAGAATAGTTTATTTATATTTAAATCAATACGTGTAATACTTTTGTTAATGATTGTACAAGAAAGCGCAGTGATATCATCTATACATATAATAAAATTAGAGTGTATGTTTGCAATACAAAAATAACCGCTTTTTACTATACTAGCGGCAAGATACGATGGCCGTTTTGACACATTAAAAAAGTGATGTGAAATGTAAATTTATTATCGATATTATATATTCAAATCTTTGTTTCTTTGCAAGTAATTTAATTAAAGTGTTTGTTGCAAGTAGTATCTGATTAAAAAGGTTTAATAAAAAAAATATAAAATAAGTTTAAGTAATATATTCGAACGAAATCAATTATTATATATATTATATTATATTAAATTAAATCAAAAATTTGAATTAGAATGAATAACTTTATAAACACATTACATACAAGAAATAAATTGATACAAAAAAAGAAACCAAAAACACTAGTGGCTATATTTAATCGGAGTCGTCCGTACTGCTGCTTTCACTCTCACTGCTATCGTCACTCACATTAATTATAAGTTCATTTTCTAAAATATTATCTATTTTTACATTTATTTCATAATCGTCCTTTATTAATTTAATAGTTAAAAGTTATCTTCGCGGTACCCTAATATTTGTAGTTTAGAAATCACATTCGATAAATTTTATGACTAACTGCACGTCACTATTGACAATAAAGAACAACAATTTGCTCCTTTGATGTAATTATTTATTAAATACGAAACTTCATGAGTGTGCAAACGTCAAAACGGCCATCATAGCGTGCCGCTACTATAAATGCATATGTATGTACACACGGTACATATACCAAACTACCATTTTTTTTTTAATTTTGTTTTTCTGTCTGTTTGTGCCGGCTAATCTCTGGAACGGCTGGACTGTTTTTGACGGGACTTTGACACTGGCAGAAAGCTGGTACAATAAGAAGTAACTTAGGCTTCAACAATTTTTATAAATTTTCTTTTGTGCAAGTTCGTCTAAATAGATACAGCCCACTCAACGTATTCTAACAACAAGCAGCCATATTTAGTATTTTATTCCGGTTTAAAGGTTGAATGAGCCTTTGTAACTAGAAGTACCAAGTGGATTATATCATAGTTCCCAAGGTTGGTAGTTTATTGGTGATGTAGGTGAGTGTTCGACGGTGGTGATCATTGCACTACCTACATATTATCCATCAAAAATAATAATAACAAAAACCTTTCTTTGCCTTATTAAAAATGGTAGCAGAATATATCTGGTATCTCGCGTAATGGAATAAGCAAATAAATAAATCGAAATTCCATAAATCTTATAAAAGCTACAACCGAGTAAAAACGTCTGGAATATTTATTAAAGTGAAACTTTTTGGCGCGATACGAATAACATTTCAAGGTGAAACGCAACTTAAATTATGTAACGTTTGATTGAAACACTATCGATGTAAAAAGTATTCATATTTGTTTCACGTGTACTGAGTATAAGCTATCGTTATATTTACTAACTGAAATTAACAAAAAGTTACTGTTGTAGCCTAAGTTACTCCTTATTACATCAGCAATCTGCCAGTGAAAGTCGAATGACCGTCGAAATCGGTCCAGCCCTTCCAGAGATTACCCGGAACGAATAGTCAGACAGAGAGACCAAAATTGAAAAAATATGACATACGTAAACACTAATTGTTAAAAATTGGTAAAAAGCGGTTTTTATTAATATCACAAACAGACACTCCAAGTTTATTATATGTATAGATTGGTAATCTAAAATCGTGTTTGTTATAACATTGTACTATTACACAATGTTGGCTTATCCAGTACGAAGTTACACGAAGGTTTTATAAAAGTTTTACTATCCACTGCTGTTATTTAAAAGACAAAAATTAAACAAAAATGTTCAACAAGCGATTGTATAACGAAGTAAATGGTTTAAGCTGTTTTCTATTCTTCAATTTCTAAAAGATGTCATATACTTTATTTTAGCTTTTATACTAACAAAAAAATTACGTTGTCGAAGAGTGGCAGTTGTACTTCAAGAAATTACTTTGAAAATAACTTCTCAATTCGATGCTGACTTTGATGATGTCTCAAACTACAAACAAACACCTAAACAAGCGAAGTTCCTTTTGAACAAAACAACCGTCAGCGGAACTGTCAAAACTATATACGAAACTTTCACAAATATAATCACAAACGAATTTGAACTTTCCGACCTAAGGAATAAAGTTTTAAACAATGAAAGATCGTTAGTCGAATCTTCAATATTTCATAGATGTCGTATACTACTTACTAAGGGTCCATGATAGCTTCAAGTTAGAACGGACAAGGAACACGATAGTTTCAAAGAACGTTATAATAAAACTTGATATCTCTGGAGTGTCCGTTCCCTTATGAAAGTGGATATGAAATTGTGATGTAATTTATAAAGTGAGGGTCGTATCCTTTATAAATAAACTCTCTATTGCCCAAGTTCAAATACGAAGAAACGTTTGATCGAAGTATACTTTCTCATCGTAAATATTAAACACTATTATTATTTACATTTTAGATATTGATTGCTTTTATTCGGTATACAATAAACTATATATTTAGTGTTGACATTTTATTTATTAGTGATTTGTTATATGTATTTAAATTATCTATTAGATAGATTTTATATTAGTTTGTCTAGGTATTTTAACCACGTGGTGCAACGTGCCGAATAAGAATTTAATTAATATGAAGTTTTTTTGGTGTCGTTTGTTACATTAATATGAAATTGTGACTTAAGATTAGTAATAAATCTAGCATATTTTTTTATTTTAATCATTATATTACAATATCAGTGTGCAATGTAATTAATTTCATACCAAAGCGGTGAAATTTTCACGATCAAACTTTTAGGAATTAGTTAAAGTCAAAGAAAACCTACTTAAATAAAGATGCAATAACTCAAAAATATACAATTGTAAATATCACAGGACGAATAAAATACGAAACTCATGGCTTGTGAGCTTCTAAAGCATAGTATAAACATTAGTTACCGAACAAAGCAACTGTTCCTTCCAAGTGATTTACGTTGCCGCCGCGTTAACGCCGAGTGCGATACAAATTCTAAGGAAAAGCGAAATGGCAGTGAGTCTTTGCGGTTTTGTTGTATTAAATTATGTTAGATTCTTAGACACATTCTTCTATAGTGATGAAATGTTTGAATTTAGTTTGGTATTCATTTTTTTTTTAGTAACGTCACTTTGAGTTCACGTGATGAGATCGTAGCCATGTTTTTAATCAATTAAAATTAACAATTATCTTTATCGAGCATTCAAATTTGTTTTTTTTTTTTTTGGAATAGTTTCAAACATGCAGGAATTCTACTTAGTGATAACTGCCGGTCATGAATATTATATGTGTCAAATCTTAGGTTAGGTTAGCGATGCTAGCCTTTAAGAAGTGATAAGTAATAAATAACGATTTTACACAGATTATATATTAATTGAACATTTATTAAATTTATATATTTTGAAAATAGTAAATTTAAGGATAACAAAATTCATCACAACAAATAAATTGCCCCGAATTATGTATTATTTATTTTTCTCGTGAATTAATCCCAGCATATATTTTGAATATATTTTTGTTACAAATGACACAATTTTCCAAAATTCATAACACTTATTTATATTAATGAAATATTCTGTGAAAACTCGTCATTTTTGAAGATAATAATCTGGAAATCAATGTTAATTTCTATACGATTATTTTAGATAATTTTTAATACTAACTCAATGGCCTAGCAAGCTTAAAAGAGAAATCTGAGGTCCTACGTACAATCCCCAGTTTGGGCTAGTAAAAAGTCTAAGTCCATTATGATTAGTTTCTGGCTTAGTGGCCGAAAGCGATCAAGACGACTTCAACGTCATAGTGTCATCATAATTAAAAGTTACTATCAGATTAAAATGGATAAAACGACTAAATAGGTATTTATGAAGTCCGGTTATTCTCGAGTGTATGTGACGTCATAATGAAATTTATCTCAATGTGACGGAGAGCAGCTGTTGGGTGACTTCGTCTAATCTATTTATGTTCGTTCTTATCATCTTATGTACTTACTTGGTGGTCGGGTTTTCTGCAAGATCGTTAGATTAGGTACCACCCACTCATCAAATATTCTACCGCTAAACTTAGTACTATTATGTTCCGATTTGAAGATTGCGTGAACTATTGCACGAGGCACGACGAACAAGAAAATCTTAGTACCCAAAAAAATATAAGGAATTCTTCTTTCTCCTTTGTTTTGATTCTTCTTCTTAAAGTAACAATGACCGCCCACGTATATGACACATATACAAAGTTAATTACCAAAATGACATTAAACAGTTACCTTTTTTATATTACTCCTAAGCTAACTTTTATAAGTATGTTGACATTTTTAAGGATTAGATATTAAAAGGTAATTTTAGTACATACGCTTGCTAAAAAAAAATAGTACTTAATAGAATTAAAAGACGCTTAATGATTGCTTTAAATATCATGTGATCTTTATCATGATTCTCATGAAAAGTTTATTACAGTTTCTCAAAATATTGTTTAAAGTAGTTTTTTAATATTATTCTTTAATAATAAGAAAAATTATAATCATTTTTCAAACCAGTCTCGTTATAATTTCTACAAAATATGAAATAATTCTTCTATTCGTAAATATGTAAAATCTAAAAAAAAAAAAAAAAGAAATTATAACAGCTGTATTGTGTGTGTTTTGTCTTTTGTAAACTTTTATTATTATTATTACTAACTACTGTTTAAGAATCGTCAGAGCACAGTAAAACCGACTGTGGTTTATGCTGCACTGATTATATGAAATATTTGTTATTTTTTTTCTTAGTAAATAAATAAATAAAAAAATGTTACTGAATTCCTCTTTTAAACTCGACCGAATTGGAATTTTTTTTGTATGTGTTTGAATGGATCTGGATTGTTTAAACTAGAAGTAGGAGATATTGATTTGAGATGAGAGTCTCTAAATTTACAATATTCCTCTGAATAACGATAATCATATTACCAATGTAGCTTGACCCTTATGCAATTCCTGTTCGTATACATTTCGAGGCAGCTATATCTTAGCCTGGCTTGGCACAAAGACAAACAGTGTAATCTTTGTTTGAACTAACATCTACGCTCCGTGCCGGTGACGGTCCCAACTGAATCCATTTAGTGGTTTTAGGTCAACCTGCAAGGTCAAATCTTAAAATATTAGAACGATTTTCGAATCATAAATGTTTTATGAACATTTTTATTATGAACGATTTTAAGTAAATATATTTTCATTTTAATTAATAATTTCTTGTACAGGTTTCTTTCTGGTACAATTTATTGTATAAAATATAAACTTTATTGTTTATGGTAAATTTGTATAGAAAATATTACGGAACATTTATTCATAATTCTATATTTATACCTATAGGTACATATAATAATAAATATCTTTCACATACTATTATACAATTATTATTTTATCATATAATACAAAATTGTTTAGTTGAACATAAAATACAAAAGCCGCCGACCAAATGATTGTGTATCAGTTACTATTCTCTGTATTTTAATTTTGTTTTGTTTTTTCTTTTTTAATTATATTCTAAATTTGATTGCCAGCTATCAATGTTGACAGCTGTCAACGCTGTCAGTCCGCAATCAAAATCAAACCGCTGTCAATGTCGACAGCTGTCAACATTGACAGCTGTCAACATTGACAGCGGTTTGATTCATAAATATAATACATTAAAGAGTAAATTATGTTTATGGTTTGACTATACAACATACATCTATTCACTCACAAAGGCGCGCCTCATGTTAAGCTATCGGCTTTCATTAGTTGAGTGACGTTTGTGCTTACAAGATGTTATCTTAGCTTGTGTGAAACTACTAGGGATTGCAATCCGAAAAAACGGATCCAGTAATCCGGCGGATCCGGCATCATTATACGTCTACCGGATCCGGTACCAATATACAGGTGCTAGCAATTTTGGCAAAATGATAGAACTGTTGCATGAGTAGACACTTTAAATGCGCTTAATTGTTAAACTCTTTAATCTAGACTTGATTACTTAATGTACTGCAGAACATACTATCAACACTGCTTGAAAAACTTCGGTTTTGATACTAAACTGATAGTATTGGCATAAGCAAGAGTCATGGTCAAAGTAGGTCAGCTTATGAATTGTTATGAAAAGCTGTGCTTCGCACATTAGCTATGATTAGCTATTGAGGATATTTTATATAAATATAATGAAGAGAAGGCAGATGACCGCCTGGCAACAACGCCAAAAACATCAATTGAATCAGCTACAGATGACGAAGACACAACGAATGATGATGAACAAGGAGTTACAGTTACAATAACTGATCCTCATCATCCTTATCTTTCTAAGGCAGAAGTAATTCTTAGATACAATGACTTTCTTTAATAAGTGCGAAAAATTGTAAACCTTTTCAAAAGATTGTCTACTAAATAAATGTAACTGCAAACGTATGTGACAGACGAAACAGGTAAATAATAATAAATATATAAAAAATAATTAATATATAATAAATAGGAATAACGCCTTACTTTGGATTACCGCTAAAAACCTAATTAATTATTTTTTACCATAAGTTGTTGAAACTATTTTTTTTTATTTATAATACATACTCATTACTGTACTAATTGTGCCACTCATTAGACAGAATTATCAAATAGTATTTAACTGAACCGATCCGGGCGGATCCGGTCGATGGAAATCCGGTCGAATCCGGCCGGACTGAAAATCACGCCGGATTGCAATCCCTAGAAACTACTAAGAGTAAAGACAACAAAAAATACATATAAATTATATTTATTAAGTTTATTTTATTAACAACTATAAGAAAAAATGTAACATTATACATTTTTGATACATTTCACATTTTATAACAAGCCTATAAAACATGCGAGTATATCTTAATTCTCATTCGTAATTATTATCTTTAAACAAACCATTTTAAAAGAATAAAAATAAATATCCCAAGAGCTACTTTGTGTTTTCACTTAACAGAAAGAGAATGATAACATTTCTTCCAAGAAAATGTTCTTTGTGAAATTGAAAAAATGCTTCCGAGCGACTGAAAAGCAACTTGTGGCAATGCACCAAGCTCGCTTTGTATGAAAATATCTGATTAATAAATATTAATGAAACACATTTCAGCTTTTATAATGGTTATTCTGAACTGTTTACTTTGAATTTATGGCCTCGAGGGTCAAACGGCTAGCTTGTATGGATACAAACTATAAATCTATAGATTTGAATATCTGGTCCATAATAGCTATAGTCGAATTTTTTGACATTAAATTTTAAGTTTACGTTTGAGGTGTTAGATTCCCGCATATTTACTATACCTACAAAATAAATTTAAACAGTAAAATTTATTAAATTTTTTAAACACTCAACTGAATAACTATCCTTTTTGTTGGATAATAATTAGTGGCTAATCCTTTGTTGACCAAGGGTACAGTCCTCTAAATCCGACCTTACTATCGCAGTAAGGAAATAGAGTGCACCAGTGCCTCTGTAGAGCACTATTTATAAATTATAATGTATAATTAACTAGTCTGTTAAGAATGAAGTTTTTATTTGCTTAGAGCTAATAGAAGGAGCTGAGATGGCCCAGTGGTAAGAACGATTTCGGATTAAAGCCCAGGCAAGCACCACTGAATTTCATGTGCTTAATTTGTGTTTATAATTCATCATGAGGAAACCTGCATGTGTCTAATTTCAACAAAATTTTGCCACATGTGTATTCCACCAATCCGCATTGAAACATGGTTGTGGAATATGCTCCAAAAACCTTCTCCTCAAAGGAAGAGGAGGCCTTAGCCCAGCTGTGGCAAATTGACAGGCTGTTGATGATATTGATGATGTAATAGAAGTGCCGCAACGTAGGAATACTTCCTCACAAAATAAAGATATTTTCAAATATATACCTTTTGTAGACGTTTATTTTTGTAATGCCACACTCAAAAAATCCTCCAAAACTAATATGGAGACCAGATAATGCGGTTGACTATGGAGAAAATCTTAGTATATAAAATTATTATATACGTAGTTGCACTTTGCACGTTTCAATTTAATTTTTCATTGAAAATGGACCACTTGACGTTAAATGCTTACCACCTCCCATGACTTTAAGAGAATCATTAATTATTCCTCACGTCGACAATGCACCACCAATTTTGGAAACTAAGATGATATGTCTCTTGTACCCGTAGTTACACTGATTCGCCCTTAAGACCAGATCACAACACTAAGCTGTCTTTATATTTTATTTATTGAAATAATAAGTGTCGATATGTTTTACACGTTATTGTATAAAAATATATAATTTAATATGGAAATATTCAAAAAAACAATTTATATTCTAATTTCATTATCATTGCGAATTCGAAATGTTATCTTCAACGTTCACAGCGCGAACTGAATTCCAAGTCTCAAGTTATAATTCCGTAAATCCTTTAGAACATTAAATTTATAAGTTGAGGAGTGAGAGTCGGAAAGATAAGCGCTGCATTTATGATTAACACGAGGGGGACTGACGACGTGTATCTTTTGAATGGTTTTATACGAAACATCATCAAGAACGTTTCATGTTTAAACCGATATTGTGTTATATAGTTTTTAATTCGGTGATAGGTTTTTGTGCAAGCCCGTTTTGGTACCATTAACTTGTCAGATATTCTACCGACAAACAGCAATACTTGGTATTGTTGTGTTCCTTGGTTTGAAGGGTGAGTGAACCAGTTTAACTTCGAGCACAAGGGACATAACATCTTAGTTCCCAAGGTTGGCCGCGCATCGGCGAAGTAAGGAATGGTTAATATTTCAAACAGCGTCAACGTCTATGGCCAATATGCCGGTCTGCCTACCTATTAAATAAAATAAATATCGACTAAATTTTGATTTTTCGTAAGGGAATATTTCAAAATTCAACAGTTAAAATTAGATTAAATTTTTTACATTCCGTAACATGATAAGCTTAGGCGACCAGTGTTATCAAACCAAGGGAAGTAATCATTATAGTAAAAATCTCTATTAGTGGTGATTCACTCTGATCGTACGACATTCGTAAATTCATAAGACCTGTGATGTCGTAGGCCATAAGATTTACACTAGGGCGAATTTCCCTACAAACCTAGTAGACTTGAGCTTAGACGGCAAAATTTAGGAGGTGGCAAATGTCGTATTTTTTTAGAAGTAGCACTATTATTTTCCCCACACATCAACGTTTAAATACTAAATTTAAATGTGTTCATAGCCAATAATTTTACCCCTGTGGAGGTTCCGTGTATAAAGTTTCAGTTGTAGGAAATAGAGGGCGGCAATCTTTCAGAGGCCTAGCAGCGCCAAGTCAAATCCCTTCTGAGCACATGGATTAAATATAATTTATAAACTTCATAACTTATTCGACGATTTAAGTTTGTTTTGGAAGACTTAGTAATTTTGATATTAATAAATAATTTCCTACATATCTGTCTTTCTGTTCATTAATATAGAAAACACGCACAAGAAATAGATTAGCTAGCAAACTAAACAATGATTTATCAATGTCAAACACACAATCGATTAGTGTACGAAACTGGACAGATTTATTTAATGTCACGTAATTTTACTAACCAAAAGTACATATATTATTATCGATAGATATAGTATACATGTCGAATGTAACTAGTTTTGTTGTATGTATTGATCTAGAAATTGAGATATACAAGGGCATTGACACTTACCTGTTAGGCTAGGGTCTCTTATTCTTCCTCTAGAAGAGGGCAATACGCTTCTCCTCTCCATAATTTCCTCTAATAGAGTCCAGTATAGGTTAGACTGGGGCATTCCACAAGGCAAGGTTATCTGCCCAAAACTGTGGAATTTTGGGTTCGACTGATGCCTGTGAGCCCCCGTCCTTGCCGAGATGAGAGAATTGTGCGCGGATGACACCTTCGCGGATGACACCTTCATCACAGCGTGCTCGACCCTAGATATCCCAAGGGGATCTCCCACGTGGAGCTATCTTGGCCTGAGCTGAAGATGGAATGCATACATTTATAGACTTCAAGATGTTTTTCTTTAACACCAAGCACCGATTTAATTATAAACACAAAATATTAAACACATGGAGAATTTGTGATGCTCACATCGTGCAATCGTTAGTTAGAATTGATTGTTCTAAGCTAATAACTGGAACAATGAGTTTAATATCCACGGGCAAGGATCGGGGTCTTTGCGAGAAACTTTTTTGGATATAACAATAATATTACAATGTTTTTGAGTGCTACTTCTGTAATGTAACCTTTGAGTGAAAAGTTTTAGATGCAAAAACATTTGACTTCAACCAAGTGTGTTCGTAGTTGAGTCGAATGAGTTGCGCTACACGCTTAAAGTTTTTACTTAACAAAAAATATCCTTATTTTTTTAAATAGTACATAATATTATTAAAAAGCAATTTTTATTATAAAATTAGTGCTATTATCGTTTTGAGCGTTAATTGTAGATATTAATTAAAAAAATAAAAAAGACGATGACAGGCTAAAAAAAAAGTTAGAGTTCGAATTTTAAATGATTTACTTAAATTCTTAATTCTCATTGTAGCTAATAAAAAAAAAATTAAAGACGCCATGACGTACACTTTTACATTCAAATGACAAATTACACAATATTTCAAATGCTAGAAAGGGTTAAAACTTGCCAACCCTTGAAATATAGCCGTAGTTTATCTCTTAACCAGTCGGCTGGCGTTTCGGGATCTTTAAACATAGTTCGAAACTTCTATGTACTGTTCATGACGTATTCACTCGACTCGTGTACTGAAATTTGTATAGTCATTTCTTTAATAACTATGTACAAATAGATACAATATTTGTACTAATATACAATACTGAAGAGAATTTTTGTTTACTTAAACGCGCTAATATCAGAAAAATGTCGCTTCTCAATTTGTTTTTGATAATGTTATGTATGTACGCAAAAACATAAATAATTTTCTCAGAAATTGTGACGTACATTCTATTAACACTAGGAACAAGAATAAACTTGTTACTCCAAGTACCTGATTACACAGGGTTAGTAACTCTTTTTTGAGGCAATGTATACGTTTTTACAACAGGATCCCAGAAAACGTTCAAACTAATTAAATTATAAAATTTAAAAGAATCGTTAAATAGCGTTTGTGTGCTAAAGGATACAACAACACTAATGACTTTTTAGTTGACTGCACACCTTGGGAATGAAAGAATCGCCTCCAGGCTGTTTCAAATAACTAAAATAAAATTATCATTGTACATACAAAATGGTAAAAAAAAATAAAAAAAAAATATCCCGCTGTTTTCTTTCGCCGGTACTTCTCAGGTCCGAGGTGCTAAATTCCGAACTGGTGGTAGATTTTTGACTAACAATAAGCAAGTGTAAACACTTCTATATTGAATAAACATTTTTGACTTTGATTTAATAAGATTTATTAATTAATTATTAGTAGATACACACGTGACAGAAGTAAACTAAACTAACCACGTGTAAATTCAGCGGAACTTTTTGACTTTGACTTTGACTTTTTAACGTAAAGGCCCTGCCAAACTGCTGATATAAAATGTCCACATCTATGAACACATATTTTTTAATAATTTATCTATATATATATATATATATATATATATATATATATATATATATATATATATATATATATATATATATATATATAGCAACTAATAAAGCAAAAGTTATGAATTGTTATCTTATGTGAACTGTTATACAATAGTGTTACAATATTACATTTGTGAGGAAATTTCATTAGATTGTCCATTTATCGAGAAAATTTTCAGTTTATATAGAACATCACAGACCGACCACGACCACAGTTATAGCCCAGAGTTGCGGACCAGTGCTTAAGCAGGTAAAATGGTGGAGCAGCTATAACATATGTCATCACTCATCATCATTAACTTGCTCCTATCCTATTAATAAGGGATCGGCAAGTCGGTAAGCTCACTAGCACTATGGACAGGATTAGGTAGATTTTACAGCTAGCCCCTCTCCTGACGGCAGTACAGTAGAAATGGTTTTATCGGTACTCGCTATCCTACGGTAGAAGTACCTACTTATTTATCTTTATGTGTAAACGTTACGAATCAAATCAAAATATACTTTATTCAAGTAGGCTTTTACAAGCACTTTTGAATCATCATTTAACAAACTATTTAAAGTAAAGCTACCACCGGTTCGGAACGTAGATTCAACCGAGAAGAGCCGGCACATCTATGAATACAGTCATGTTAGTTAAATACAATTATATATGTATCCCATCAAAAACATAAATGTAAAAATGAGAGCCAAGTCCAATATTATGATATATACCTTGGTTGTTGACTTCAACGACAAAAGAAGTGAGATCTAAAAGGGTGCCAAGTACACTGGTCCTTCCTGAAATTTATTAAAACTACATAAAATATCATTTCTTCTAATAACTTAGAATAATATATTGTAGCCTAAAGTCTATCTTGGCTCTCAATATATGAGTCAATTTTGACACGTTTATGTCAAATAGTTTTTGAGTTTTGAGGAGGTAAAAAGTGGCTCCAAATGGTTCGTGTAATATTACACACGGTGCTGCTCACCAGTTCTGTTACTTGTACTTGGCTGACACGCTCCCGCGTGTCTAGATGTTATATTTGATTTGATTTAAAAAGTTACACACAATATAATTTATATATATCATAACATTAATAATCAAGGGTTAATTATCATGATTTATTTTTCTGTAGAAAATCATATGTTTTTTTAAACATATATTGGAAAAATTCCATGCCCACGATATTCGAAGCCGAGATGAATTCTCCGCTCTTAGGACGTTTGGGTCAATGGTCATTAAGAACAATACAAAAACATTTGCAAATAGTATTTATTATCATCAGAAATAAAAACTGGCTGTTGCAAATACCTACTTTTTGATAATCCAGTGCAGAACTGTGTAGTTGAGTAACTATTTATTTGTTTAAAATCAAATTTCAAGCAAAAACTTGAAGCGCTCTCGGAATTTCTTCACGGTCGAATACAAAATACAACATAAATGAATTATGACTTCTATGCGGTCGGTTGCATTTAAATTGTACTCAAAATTATATAATTCTTCGACTTTAATGAACTAATTAAAGTAAATCTTTATAATTTTTACATTTGTCGTCAACTGTTTATAAAGGTTGTTTTTTCTTATAATCTGCCAAAACAAGCAAATAAGGTATCATTTTTTTACTAATTATTTTATCAATTTTCAAAAACGATAATTGTGTAAATCTTTGATACAATTTTGATAAACGTTTTTACAAAAATGTAAAATTGACTGTTTAGGAACTTTATATAAAATTTGCAACTGTTTCTAAACTTATACAAATACTTTAACTTATTATATTTAAAAACTCAATAATAGTTTCTAAAAAATATTTAAAAAAATGATCTAGAAACAAATTACTTACAAAGCATTAAACTTTTTATTATTAAAAGACGAAGAAGATAATCATTATTAAATAGCATTGCAATTTAAAAATCAGTGAATTATTTCATAAACAGAAAAGAAAAAAAAACTTTGCCCATAAAAAATAATAGTATATATTATAACCCCAAAGATAAACATAAAATCATTATTTTTAGTATAAAACATAAAAACAAACATCCTAGTGATATTCTAATTTCTTTAACGCTTAAGTAACTGGTTTTATTTTTATAAAAGTCACGTCCGATTAATTCAACAAAAATCCAATCAATAACAATAACAGAAATAAACTTCTTTTATAAATAACAATTTAAGCCTCAATAACTCAACAACATTGAGACTTAATTATAGATTTGATTCTGAACCCTTCGCCCTTTGTACTCTCTCCGAACACAAGTTCAGAATCAAGAAACTAAGAATGTTAGTTTATTCCAACACCTCTAAAACTGACATTTTCGATATTCATTACTAAAAGAAGGAAAAATACATCAATTCAAAATGTAGTTACGTATCATAGATTTGATGTCGCTTTAAACAAAATTCGAGTTTGTAAAAGACAGGAAAAGGTAAAAGGATATCGCCACAAGCCGGCCGAACCTCGGCTGTTCTGTTAATGAATGGCCGCCATGTTGTTTTGGTCTAGGCCCCACTAATTGAGTGTCTATCCACATCCAACATCCAATTACGACGAAAATATAAATGAAATGAATCTACAGACGCTTGGAACTTGTAAAATGCAATTTATCTTTGATGATTCCAGTGTGGATCATATTATTTATTTTACATTAACTTAATTTAAATTTGAATATGTGTCTTTTATATAAAAGTATCGGACAATCTTGTAAATAATAATTATTTGTAGTAAACTAATGAGAATGCAAGAATAAAAGTAATGAATGTGAAGATCTGCGTCATATTATATATATTTAGGAAATTCCTTCATCCGTACAGTTGGCTAGAACAAATAAAATAAAAAAAAAAACAAAATCAAACTCAATGGTAAGTCACCACTGGCCTCAGATATCGGCACTGCCAGAAATATTAACCATTCCGTACATCGCATCGTGTGGTTAATATTTATTTATTGCTTAGCATACGAGTTTGATAATTATTAATCTATATATTTAAAAAATATATATAAATCCCAGTTAATAAACATATACATTTTAATTTCACATCATATTCCCTAACTATATTTGAACACGGCAGTTTATGGAACCCTTGGAACCCTTGTTCCCATATTAGATCTCTCCAAGCATTTACGCTCCATAGTTTTGCCTTAATTTTTTTTTATGGCATAGGTTGGCAGACAAGCATATAAACCACCTGATGGTAAGTGGTCACCACCGCCCATACACAATGGCGCTGTCATTAATATTAACTATACCTTACATCGCGCCACCACCTTAAGAACTAAGTTGTTATGTCCCTTGTCCCTGTCCACTCACCCTTCAAACCGGAACACAACAATACTGTTGTTTGGTGATAGAATATCCGATGAGTGGGTGGTACCTACCTAAATGAGCTTGTATAAAGCTAATATAATAACAAATATACAATATAATAGAAAAGCTTACATGAATACTAAACGCTCATCTTATCTTACTTATCAATTGACATTGAACACTTACTGTTCAAAAAACCCAAGACATATATCCAAACGAAAACTTACATAGCTTGGTCCCCCGTTAAGTCCCCTATTTCGTCCATTACGGACCATTATAAATTCCTTAATTCATGATATTCGTGCCCGGAGCCCTGACCGCAGCATGATAAATGGAGGTGCCTTAGATCCTGTTTCATTATCATTAATTATTTCTAATACGTCTGCCTGGCTATTTATATAAGCTCTTCTTTAACAGCTGCTACCACAATTACCACAATTTTTCAAATACTTAATAAACTCATATATTTTTTATTATAAAACATTATTATCACTGCGTTGACCTGAAATTGATTAGCTGTTTGACTATTGAAGAGATCTTCAAACTTTTTTTATATCAGACAAGCAAGGCTTCGTACAGCTTAGGACATTTATAATTGTGTTTTCAAGTCTTGGTGCTCCGAAATAGAAGAGACAATAACATTTGTGAAAGAATATTGTACAGATATTATGGAGATATCATCAATAAAAATTGTCGTTGTAACAAAAATTCAGTACATCCTATTCCCAGATAATACTATCTTTGATGTAGTAGCTAACTTATAAGGATACCCGGGAGATATTTTAATGGTTTTATTTGTTAATAAATCATCAGTAGTACAAAGGAGTCTGGGATTGGCAGTTTTACAATGGCGTGCTTCTGAATTCTTTCCAATTATGTCGGGTCGCCCGTCCCCTTGGATCATGAGAAATCGGGGAATCGGAGAATCGTGCATATGTCTTCGCTCACACTCTTGTGCATGATAATTGTGCGTGCATAATAATTCTGCACATAAGGCTCATCTCCTTTGTGATTGGTGACTGAAATCTATCAGGCATTACCGTTGATGCCGTTGTACCAACTTTATACTTCAAGCATTTCTTACCACAAATTCTCAATTCCAAGTAATGTCAAGAACCCTTTCAAAATAAAACACACTATCATTACACAGAGGCATAATTATCATGCTCGTATTAAATCCTTTAGAAGTTTAAGACCCTTTTGTTAGTGGACGTTTGCGGTCTCCCACGGTCTGGTCTAATCGGAGATTAAGAGGGATGAATATTTTATATATGAACATTAATTTGTAATCATACATTATATGTTACTCGTATTTGAATAATATGATACCTTCTTAAAAATACGTCATAAAGTTCTGGGATCAAAAAATAAGAAAAAGATTTTTTTCCAAAGCGTTCATTTTAGACTATCGTTGATCGTTATCGCGTACAGTCTGGGTCAATCTCATTTGTCAAATACCGGCTCAACGCACCGTTTGGGTAATTCGGTGGACCAATAATTCATGACTAATTCTACTATACACGGATAGGTACTTTACAAAAACTATGTGTGTACACGTGCGTGTGGCACGATGTGATTAAGACGAAAGATTTGATTTGGCAGATTATCCGAACATAAAAGAAGGTTAAAGTGGATTGGTACCTAATGGATAAAATATTAAGCTTGAATAACGGATGAACGTAGATATTTTATTCTGATTTATAAAGGAATTATATAAACTGATTTAAATTTAACACAAACGAATCCACTCTAAAGTCAACTGACCTTAATATACTTTAATAATAAATTCGTTTCGTTTATTAAAATTTATTACTTGACATTTTGAAATATCTTCGTAATATCCAAGTTAAATGAAGTATTCCTAAAACATTATTTAAAAACGTTTCTTGTGAATGATGAAAAATGAAATTGTCCGTTATAATTAAAAAGCAATCATCTTTAATTTCGGAGACTTGAGTCTGACATCTTTTAAAATATTAAATATAGCTCATTTAAGGATAAGTATTTTTAAATACAATGTTAGGTATTAATAACAAAGCAGTAAACTGTTAATAAAAATAAGTGTCTTTTTTATATTTAAATTGTGTTGCAATAACAATAGCGATTGACTATTAATAATGCACTAGCTACTCGTCCCGGCTTTACACGGGTTGTAGAATAAGTTCTATGTAGATCGTATAACGTAAAAATTAAAGGACAATAATACAAAGAAAATACCTTGTTTAATATACCAGGAACCTTCGCGGGTATACGGAGAAAAACTCACCAAAGTTACACCACAATCGGATAGATGGTGGGTGGTAGGTAAGCAACGCGTAAGGGATAAAGATACAAACATTAATTATTATTAAGATTCATTAACATTGCTTGTAGGTAATTTCCGTTGATTAAATTGATATAATTAAGAATCATTAACAAAATTACTAATGAATTATTTGATGGGAAACCGTACGCAGTTTTATACCTCGATAAACATAAGCGAGGAGTAATTTTACACTAAAATTAATCTTTGAAAATGACGATACTTTAAGTATGTGAAATTAATAATACTTTGATTAATAATACGTTTTAGTTCTGCAGTGCTATTCTGTGAGAACTCACTTTGTATCTCACTCGTGAGGTGTTAAATATCGACTTGGTATATGGTATATGACGGAGAAGTTTCTCCAGGGTTATTTTTAAAAAAAAGCGTGACGTCAGCATTGCTGACGTCACTTTCACCAACATGATCTTGATGGCTCATTTTGCAATGAAATAATAAAACTATTTCAGCAAAATAATAGGTTTATTCAACAATCGATCAGGACACAACGTTCGTCTGAACAGTCCGACGGCTCGAATGAGAATGAACCCCGAGCAACCGTCGCACTGCTTTTTATAGCAAACATCATAATAACAACACAAATTAATTAGAAATAACTTGATTAAATAATCAATTTAAAGCGTTTGCGCCGACATATATATTAAAACCGCCAAGTGCGAATCGGACAAAGGGTTCCGTACAATAACGGTACGTATAAAAACGGGGGAAAAATCGTGTCTTTTGTATGGGAGTCCCACTTGAATATTTATTTTATTCTAATTTAACTATGACAATTCACGAGATACAACCTGGTGACAGACAGACAGACGGAAGACAAATAGACGAGCAAACAACGGAATCTTAGTAAGAGGGCCCTATTATAGCCTTTGGGTACGGAACCCCAAAAATGGTTTTTGCAAGTCCTTCTGAATATTTACCATTCCCATTATAATTCGTATTTAATCTACTACCATACAGCATTACAGCATTAGTATTTTTGTGTTCCGACTTGAAGCGTGAGTGAGCCAGTGTAATTACAGCCACATAGGGAACATAACACCTTAGTTGTAAAGGATGGTATTCCGTCTACCTATCTTATATGTGAAAGTGATTTTCATTCCACGATCGTGTTCAGCAGTGAATTTCGAATTCGCTCTAACTAAATACGGGTATTACTTGTAACAATTCTAATTAACTATTTGGTTAAATAAACCGCGAGTAACTATTATGTCACTAGCAGTGTGCTACCGTGTTCATCCCGGCCGATTGCTCAATTTATCAATACAGCCATCGGCCATAGATTAACACTTTGGTAAACATTTTAGCAGATACGACAAATTATTAAACATTCATAATTGTATTCAATTAAGTGGTTATATAATTAAGAAAGATGGACGGGTATAAAAAATATTAGTAGAGATGAATACTTACGACCTTACCTATTTATGTTGTTGAAGGTGATTAGCTGAGCAATGCTGATCTGATTTATTGTTTCGAATTTCAAATCAAACAGATACTGAAAGAGATAAATCAGAGTTGAATTAAACAAACTAGAAATCATCAAAATATTCTATATTCAAGTACTTTTCAATATACATGGTATAGAAGTGAAATGTAAAGCTACCGCTGGTTCGGTAAGTAGATTCTACCGAGAAGATCAATCAAGAAACTCCTAATTATAATTATATTATATGTCAATAAAGTAATTAATCGTAGTAATATAATTTATATATATACTGACTGGAAATCAATAGAAATTAAGTCCACAATTTTTTATCATTTATAAAATCTTGTATGGATTAATTTGGCTTATCTATGAATATTTTCTTGACTCTCAGCGACAGTCTTTCATATCCATCATTCTGTCTATTAACTGGCATATCTGTATAAAATAATCTACATGAAACAGGGCGATAGGAAGTCGACCGCCCGATTTATTTGAAGCCGACTAAGTCTGTATCACTTACGTAAGAATTTACCCCATTCCGTGATATTGCCTCTGCACGATTGGCTCCGGTCATCAAGTGCAGCTATTTTCAACGCAATTACACAGCTATTTGGTTTTCATAGGGAAGATATAATATTATAAGCGAAGTGAAATATTTCATATATTCAGGGTATTTTTTTAAGAAATTTAAGTATAATTTCGTTTAAATTCCGAAATTTTCATTTAAATATATTTTTTGATAATGTGCAACATTTTTGGTTATTCTATAGTTCTACCCGACTCCGGAATTATTCGATGAGTATATTTAATGCAGTTCAATGCATTATTCAAAAGGAGGTTGCAATTGTAATTCTGTATAAATACATTCCGTCGTAATTCAAAAAAAAAATTGCAGTAGTACCATTTACCGTTTAATATATATATGCTCACGATTCGTTCCTTGGCCTCTTGGCCTCGGAATTAAAAGTCAATGATAAAAAAAAAATTAAGCACGTGGTAACTCAGATGTGATTCACGTGATCAAAATCTGCCACGTGTGTATAACGACCCACATTGGAGCAGCGTTGTGGGAAAAACTGAAAATTTTCTCCTCAATGAGAAGAAGCGTCAACTCAGCAGGGGGATATTTACATGCTTTTATTTTTCTTATATATTTAACATATATTATTTCTCGTTAAAAAAAATTGGGAATCATTTATATAATATTCTATTAGAAAGCGTTCAATAATATTCCACAGATATTTATTGTTTTTTCTATTATTTGAGTATAATATTAACAAAAAAAAACATAAATAGATTATTACATTTTTTTTTAATATTGCTGTTTTTTATATTATTCTACTAAAAAAACTAGTAAAATAATGTACTTGAACTTATACTAGAAAATTTAGTACATTTTGAAAAGGGTTTTAGTACATCATCCGAACCTGGACAAAGGTCTCCCCCAAAGCTTTCCACAAGAGCCCGTAACGACCACCACCACCAGATCGTAAGTCCACCTTGTATCCTACGCCAATCCACGCCGCGTTTTCCGGTTCGTTTCGCATATAATACATGCTGGATAACATTTGCCGCAGATTTTTCTCGCATGTACTAATAAATGAGGAAACATTATATTCGTAATACCTAACTGAAAAATCTACTGAATCAATACAAAATCTATGAAAATGCACCGCACTTCGGAGATTGTTTCAGTATGTATGTAATTATCAAGTAAGTAATTCCGTTTCGCAGTTAAAGACTATTTATGAAATAAGCGTGAATTTGATACTATTATCAAATAAATAACAAACACCAATTCTAGATTTATTGACTGTAATCATTAACAAACGAAAAAAAAAACAAAAGTTTTATTGTTTGCTAGAAATAAATACCAATTATGAGGAAATATTTCTTAATAGAAATGAAAACAAAGGGAAAACAGTCGACAAGGAGCAGTTTAAAAGACAACTCAAATGATCTGTGAAATTGGAAGTCAGAAACATCTATAATGGATGTACTCGAATCGGTGTTCAAATGTTCGAAGCGTGAACAAAACAACTTCAGTACACTATTGATTTTTAGAATATTACAAATTTAACGATAACGAACTAAAACGGCTTCGTTGGAGTATGTTTTTGATTTGATTTATTTCGTTTTATTTGCAGTGAAAAACAATAACTCTATAGTAATAAGACATAATATAGCAGATTTATAACATCATATAAGATTTAAATATTCATCGTGAACTGTCAGTGATTAGGAAAAACTTCGAATAGTCTTTCGGAAAGATGTCAAACATTCTTTGGTATCATCGTATGTTAAATGAATAATATTTTTTTGGGTTAATAATTATACTGGTGGTAAGGCGGTGTAAGCCCGTCTGTGTGGGTATCATTATCTTGTCACCTTATCACATATACTACCACCAAACAGCAGTACTCAGTATTGTTATGAAATAAAACTAGTTTTTAACGGATTTAATCGCGTATATACGCACTGTCTGCCTTTGACCACGAACACTGCAAAGTGCTCGAAACGTCGGGATGTTAAAATAATTAATATACGCGATTAAATCCGTTAAAAACTAGTTTTATTTCAATGTGTAATTATCGCGAAAATCTAAGACAACATTAGTATTGTTATGTTTTAATTGTGCTCACTAAACCAGGGTAGCTGCACAAAGGACATTACGCCTTAGTTCCTAAAGTTGGTGATATAAGTATTGGTGCATTGGCTATGTAAGTATTGGTTAATATTTCAGTTGGCCCATTTGTCCGTCCACATTCCTATTTTATAAAAGATAACTAAGCGTCAAAAATATGTACTTCTGACAACACCCATCTTGGTAATGCTAATGGTTACGAATAGATACGGATTTTTAGGTGTTTCCTAAGTTAGTCACTCGATAAATGCACTTAACAAAAAATATGTATGTATGTCCTAAAGGCTATGTCTATCAAAAAGACTTATATTTTAACAATTGACTGATGATAAAACAATGAGAACAATTAATCAGTAACTTTTACTTATTCTTTGGTTATTTTTTTGTCATTGTTTAATATTATTTAAAACAAATAAAAACAACAAAGAAATTTATAGTAAATCTGTTCAGAGTATCCAAACGCCAGATTAGTTTGGTAAAATTGGTGAAATTTTAATGTAATTACAATAAATAAAATTCCAAAAGAACGACCTCGTTCACACTAGCCTAAAATTGTTATTTAATAATTGAAATAAGACCACCACTTACAATTATTAGTTAACACAAAAAAAAAATCAATATTCATGATGGAAAGAGTATTTTTAAAAGGGAAATTTTATATGGAACAGTTGGTAGCAGGCGGTTCGTATAAGCCGGGTAAGGACCATTTCAAACAAGGTATTTCATACATTATACCCAGTTTTATTGAGTTGCAGTCTGAGTTCAAGCGTGTTTTCATGTATATATTAAAACGTGAAAAGAAAACCAGATTTGAAGCGCATTGCACGCACGAAGGAGAGTCGGTTATGGTATTTATATTATTATTATAAATGCAATCGTAACTCTGCCTTTTATGTTATGTTGCGCTTTCACGGTTAAATTCCTGAACAGAATTTGTTCAAATTCGAAGCAAGCTTTAACACCAGGGAAGGATACGAGATACTTTTTATACCTAAAACCTAGAACAACCCTCTAACACGTTGACAAAGCCACGTGTGGAGAGTAGTTTTAAATACAATAAAACAGTAATAGTTTGCGTCCTTGCATCCAATGAAAACACACGTCATTAAAAACAAATAACATAGATTTTGACATTTATTTTAATAATTTTTATTGTAAAAATAACATGAATCCAATAACAATAAACGTAATGCTAAAAATAGATAAATTTTGTTAATCAAGGAGGAAGTTATTAAATTTTCAGAAATTCACAATAATACTTCGTAAACTTTTTAAAGCAACTTCGGTTGCCCTTAAGATCAGATCAGTCAGATCAGATAGATTTCGCTTTGTTTTATATATATTTTTTAATATTACAATTATCATAAATATCCCATAACGTTGTTGTGCATTAAAATCGAAACAAAGAAATATATCGACCCCTAGTTCTTTGGCTATGATCGCTTCTGGGCACAAGGGACGTACCATCTTCTAAGATGGTACGTCCCCATTAACGCATCAATGATGTATGGAATGATTAAAATTTCTTAAATTGTCAACTTCTATGAGCTTGGTTTTCGTATTATAAATTAAAAATAAGGCTTGTATTTGTTACTACAAACATGTTATTGCGATGAATACACTCTTATGATAAATCGCTAGCACTGAGATCGCATCATAAGTAGAGATTACCGGATACTTTGTGGCTTCAACCGGTCAGAATTATCCAGGACTTTTTTGATGGTCGCATCGGACACGCGTTATTTTATCCATTATATTGACATATATCATATATGTATGTAAGTTATAAAACAGTTCATTACATAATTATTATAAAAAAAAAACATTAAATATATCATCATATAAATAAAAATATACAGTTTACGGGAAGGGCAGCCTAGGTAGGTATCAACCACACATCAGATATTCTACCGTCAAATACTAGTACTCAGTATTCCGTGTTCCGGTTTGAAGAGTGAGTAAGCAGTGTATCCACAGGCATAAGAGACATAACATTTTAGTTCCCAATGTTGACGACGCATTGGCGATTTGAGAAATGGTTAACGTGTCATATAGCGTCAGTGTCTATGGTACACTTACCATCAAACAGGTAATTGTCCGTCAACCTACGTATTTAAAATAAAAAAGTATTCATACTTATTATTACGTATAGTGTACGTGTCACACATACGCGTATAACGTACCGTTAGCCGTCTCGGTATACAAGTATGTCTACCGATTCGCATCAAAACATCTAAAATCGCATAGTATATGTGATGATGTCACAATGATGTTTAGATTAATATGATCATTGTCAAAAAATATATATACCACTTTGAATAACAGAGAAGTATTCTAGAGACTAGATGAAAAATCTGACATTTAAAATAAATCTAAATGTTTTGTACAGTCATCCAAAAACCACTTCCGGTAGACATTTGTCACCTCTGGTAATTGAAATTAAACAAAACAAGGGCCCATATGTTTTCCAATAAACCAAACAACAGCGCAATTTAAAAAAAAAAAAACAATTTGTGTTGTCATATAAGTATAGACAAACACAACACCATTAAAATTAATCAACTAATAAATTCATAAAAGCAACAGCAAACTGTATCAGCGGTATCGATTATTAATAAGTGAGTTAATTTTATAAGACGTCAGATCTAAGTTACAGTTCCTGAAATATTAAGGAATCGAATAACTCGGAGACTCGAGTAATAATCGAAAGGAATCGATATCACCCGTGCAACCTAGAACTGGAGATAATATGAAAATCAATGACAAAGAACGGAGGATGACTCGCATTTTATAAAATTCCGAAGAGGGAGAAAAATTAAAAGGTTTTGCGTTCCTGACGCCGCGAGCCGGAAACAGTCGTGAAGGAATCCCTCTTAAGCTTTATTAAATTCAACGGAAAATAATTGAAAGGATCATTATATGGATATTCTTTCTACTAGTCTCAATTCTTTACAATAATATTTCATTTCAAACACTTCACTTATAAAATCGGACCAATAATAAAAATAATGCGTCTATTGAATACTTACAAGCGGCAATTTTGATAAAATATAATATTTAATAAACTTATATTGGCAAACATTTTACGGTCAGATATATAAATTGTTTCCGAAATATCAGTTCAAATTAAAATTATTAGTATGAAAGCCATTATCAAGTAGTGGGGTTAAATAAAAACATTTAAATTATGGGTAATTAATAATGATTTTAGACTAGATGAATCTGCGACTTTACTTTACGAAATTTATAAAACTTTATCTAAAGCACACAAATCGTCACCCCCTTATTAAAACCTTGTCTTCCTTGTTGCCCGGGATTCGAACTATCTCCATAAAAAATTAAATCTGAATTGATTCAGCAGCTTAAACGTCAAGAGGTAACAGAAAGAGTTTCTTATTTTCGCATTTATAATATCAATTTAGATTAATGTATGAACAATGTACATACATATGTCTAGTATCTTTTGTCATCGAAAATTGAGATGAAGTTGTCCTTTTTTTATTTGAATTATATTATATTTGTGCATATCTAAATCTTTCTGTATCTGTGGCTTATTGTACTATAGATATAGAAAGATGTAGATACGCACTAATCGTTAATAAGATTACATTCCTTCATTTTTGTAATAAATATTAAGAAAATATTTGGAATTTTACAGGAAGGATGATAATAATATTTTACGAGATTAATTCGAAAAAAATGTGCGAATGAAGTCACGGGGTACAGATAGTATCTTTATAATAATATCCCTTAATCATAGCTATCCACTTCATCAATCCAAACATCAGTTAGTCATGATGATACACTATAAACTACCTGGGTTGGTTGTTAGGTTTTTACTAAAAGCGGGCAGGTGTTTCGCACGCCGCCCGTACATTATTTATTAGCTGGCCAGAGTGGGCTCTAAGAGTTTCTAATAATTGATGAGTGTGTACGCGCCTTTAACAACGATTTTGGTTGCACGTTGAGTGCAATGACTGAAAAAAATCATTGGAGGAATTATAATGCTAACTCTTAACAATATCATATGTGATGTTTATGATTGTATTATTTCGTACTGTTTTTAAATGCAATTTTATTTTTATTTTTGGGTTAAAGATATTTGGTACTAAATCACACTCAAAATTCTTGCTGATTTATAACAATAATTTAAGGATTGACAGTCGATTATAAATCAAAAACATTTAGAAAGTTATTGTTTTTAAATGGCTTACCATACAATCGAAAACAAAACTATATTTAAACTTTTCTTCAAAAGTCTATTCCAACGACAAGAGGACTAACTAAAACAAAATAAACAACTTTGACATTGAATCGACGCGATTTCATTGGTCGAGTTCTTGAATAATTCTCAGTGCGGATTCGTTAAAATGTCGCGTTTCAAATGTCGGTGAAGTTGTTATTGGTACTTTTAAAGTAAAATTAAAGTGGATATAGTTAGTGTAGTTACATCTACCATCAAAGATACATTTATTATGTCTGTTGTGTCAAATATAAAAGAGTTAAAAGCAAATCGCGTGGAATATGGAAATCCAAGTCTGTTTATCTTTCCTCCTTCTTCGATCGGAATAGAATATACGTAATATAATACGTTAAAGTAAAAGAAAAATACGAAAAACTTTTGAAGAGAATTTACTGTAAAAAGGAGATTCAGGTAAGTAGCAGGCGACGTCAGTATCTCAAACTCGTAACATAAACGAAGCTAAACTTTTTCGTGTGCACACGCTCACCAAATCTAAATATAATGGAAAAGTAAACAATCGTCGCAAGTTGAGCGCCGTTCCATCAGTCGCGTGCAAATATTTATTCTTTATGGAACAAGATATAAGACTAGTAATAAAATATAAATATACGAGGTATTATATAATATAACATTAAAGAAATAAATTAAATTACATTTAAATTTAGAATAACATATTCTAAGGAGTATGATAATAATATATTGATTCTACAAAATGTAAACGCGTTCTGTTATATAGGTACGAGAAAACTTCTCTCCCTTTTTTGTCGAAATTATTGTTTTGAGTTTAACGTCAATGTATACAAGATAAGTATTGATTCAGATGTTCTAAAAGGACATATATTAAATTCATATGTAAAGCGTGTAACTTATACCAAACAAGTAGCCGTACATTCAGGATTTCTCGTAAAAAGTTAAAAGAATATTTTTAGCGACACGGCACCAAAATGAGAGAACTTACCGCATTATTTTTACTTACGCCACAACTTTTATATAAAACAACTTCGGGACACGACATAATCACTTACCTGTCGTATCGTCAACGCTCTTTTTATCCGTATTTATTTAAAGATGATTACGCGATGAATTATATTGTGACGTCGTTGAGATTCGTTACGAAATTGAATTGAAAAATAACGCTGCAAAACACATCCGGTAACTTGAAGGCGTGTCAATGGTGTGTGTGTGTGATTAGTTAGATTAGTTATTATATATAATTAATATTGAGAGCATACAATCAAATCAAACCAATATCACATAATATATTGACTGGCAATATTCACCAGATATAGGAAGACAATTCTTACAAAATAGCCCTGCAATACCGCCTAACGTTTTGTATTATTAGAAATTAACATAATCCATACATTAGTACAATCCTAAAAAGTAAAATAACAGCCCACAAACGTCCCTTTACTGAGCTTAGGCCTCTTCATCTATTGAGATTTTTTTTTTCTTATATAACCAAGTTTTATATATGATTTATATCATTGCATCCAAAAAAGTCAACGCTACTCACGTACCTTGGTACCGTAAGAATTCTTAACTGTTCCTTTTATCGTAAATGCGCCACCGCCCATGGAAAGCAAGATGTTAAGTCTCTGGTAAGATGTTTGGAGCTTATTCCACCATGCTGATAAATGCAGGTTTCCTCACGATATTTCCTTCACCACAGAGCACAAGATTATAAATTAAGCTCAAAGCGATAACTCAGAGAGGTTTGCGCGGGTTTGAATCCAAAGTTCTGGTATTCTAACAACTGGATTATCTTGGAAAAAATTCAACGTCCTAGTAATATACTAGTAATATTGTTACTCAATCACGCAAAAACAGCAGGTCAGATTCGGGTGGAGTTTGGCATGAAAATATCTCAAACCCTAACTTTACACATAGACTACCTAGAGTATGACCCCCTACCTTATACGCAGATGAAACCGCAAGTGGAAGCTGGTATATTATATTTTTCTAGAGCATTTCAACGTAATTAGTGAGAATAAATCGAGAAAAGCAGAGAAAATTCACAGCGCAATTATTTTATTAATAATTTCCGCTTGAAACCGTATAATATATCGAGTTCATAGCAAACAACATTTTGAATGGGAAAGTCCAATGTGATGGGGCAATTTCCGGCTGCAAAGGTTTTAATGAAGGTAGCAATCAAAAGTTTTGCTATGAAACCCTTGTGAATTGTGAAGCTATACGTCATTGCCTCGAAACTAGTTGCCTATTAAAACAAGTATCAAACACTGTTACAATTATAGCGTTCTGAAGTATCACAACGCTGAATTTGACCTTGATAGTTAAACAGCTTTTTGTAATATCCAGCCCAAATTTTGATTGAAAAATCAGGAATATTACTGTACATTGCTAGTGTTTCATACTATAAATATGAAAATAGATAAAATGAACGACACATGATAGTACTTACCTCCACGTGGTCATCTTATAGATAGATAATAGATAATGATAAGTATTGTAACAGCGTCTCCAGATAATGGACAATTTATTTTTAGCACAACTATTACGTCTATTAGATGGAGGTTAAGGGAGAATTTTGCACAATTGATTAGCTTGTTCGTACCAGTTGTTTGTCTAATTAATAAATAACAATACGAAGCACATGAGTTGATGCAGGCAGATAACATACCACGCTGGTAATAGTAATAGCCAATAAATCTCACCGCTGGATAAAAATCTCCCCTCATATTAAACTGATGCTATGTAACTTATCTACTAAGTTATGTACTTTATTGATAAAAATAGATGTGGCAGAAATTTATTGAAGGAATACCTTCCTTTTCGGGTACGTAATTTAAACATTTTTTTTAATGAAATAAAGCGGTCCTCTTGATAGTGGTTGGTCACCATCGCCCAAAGACAATGGCACTGTAAAAATATTAATAATTTTCCTATTTAACTAACTGTATTTTATGATGTTGAAAAAGAGTAACTACTAATTTTCTTGCCGGTTCTTCTTGGTAGAATCTACATTCCGAACCGGTGGTAGCTTTACTTAAAATAGTTTGTTAAATGATGATTCAAAAGTGTAGTAGTATATTTTGATTTGAATTGATTTGATTTGACAAAGCCAATGCGCAGCCAACCATTGGAACAAGGATGTTATTCTCACTCACACAAGACTACTATTTTTTGCCAGTAGAATATGTGAAGAGTGGGTGGGGACAAACATAAAACTAGCAAGTAAACAAGAGCTTAAAGAGTTTTTTCCCCGAATTCAAACCCATAATCTTTAATTAAGATCCACGTATTTTATCGACAAGTTTGTCTTGACTGTCAGCGCAGCTAAATACCAGGTAAACAAATCCATTGCCCCTTTCCTGAAAAACTCAGAGCCCAGTTCATATTCCTCGTTGGAATACGTTATATGATTAGAACATTTTTCATCAAAAAATACTTTTAATCCCTAGCATGAACAGAATGACTGTAACGACCAGGAAAGTGGAACGAAGTTCATATTAAATTCAACTGTGAAGGATTACAATATTGAATGGACGAATGCGTATTTTCGGAAAAAAACTCGAGTACCCTTGAATAATTCAGTTGCAATCACTGGCCGTCTCATTTATTCATAAGCCGTCCGTCCGTCCGTCAAGCGTGATGTTTAAAATTTTTATTTTACACGAAAATCGTTTATGGTTTTAAATATAGTTCATTTTGTACACTTAAATTTATAAAACAATATTAGGTCCTTATATATGAAATTGGCGTTTTGTACGAGAGGAATATAAAAACTTTTTTTTTTTGTAAAATATGATTATCAAAGTTAGCACCGTTGTTATCTATGCCATCTCAAATTTCAGCTAAATCTATTTATAAATTTGAATTTGGAATTCTTAACCAAAGAGGAGATTTTTCAGATAAAATTTCCAGAATACATCAAAACAACACTCACAATCTTCGGTCAAGGTTTACGTTTCAAGCCACGTGGCTGTCGTAGCTTTTTTTTAATTCTATATCTACACCATTTCTGAAATAATTTCACGTATTCATGAGTCGTCCTTCATAAAGTATGAACAATCAATAGTCATTTACATACACTTCGCGAAGCCACATGAAAGCGAATTAATTGAACAAACAGCCTGTAATCCTTATCAAAAGACGTCACAAACGCTTCAAATGTACAAAGCGCGTAATCTTTAGGTATATATCAATATATCACAAATGCTTAGCGGTATGCTAATGGAGTACTAGGATTAATATATTATTCGTAAACAAGATGGCGCCCATGATATGAACTACAGATTATTTCTAACATAACCTGACGATAGAAATTACCTACGTTCACGTTTCTTATATATATTAAAGTAAAACTAAATTTCGTTTATAGCTACGGGAAAAGCGTGCGGCACTTCTGCACACTGCTTCACATTTTTATTTTTGACAATGTTTTTGGTTTTATTTTATTTTTATTTTTTTGTTTCTTGTCGTGGCAAAGACGATTTATATATTATTATTACGATTCATTATTTTTTTTATTTTATCTTGATTCGTTTTTTTTAAACAATACGTTTGTTATAACTTTTCAACATAACATTACATTAACAGCCTGTAAATTACCTACTGCTGGGCTAAGGTCTCCTCTCCCTTTGAGGAGAAGTTTGGAGCATATTCCGCCACGCTCCAATGCTGGTTGGTGGAATACACATATGGCAGAATTTCGTTGAAATTAGATACATCCAGGTTTCCTCACGATGTTTTCCTTCATCGCCGAGCACGAGATGAATTATGTATACAAATTAGTCACATGAAAATTCAGTGGTGCTTGCCTGGGTTTGAACCCGAAATCATTCAATCAGTACCTAAATAATATGGTATAAAATTATACCACTATACGTAGCACTGGAACAGCATGGTGGAATAAGCTCCAAGGATTCTCCTCAAAAAAGGCTTTTGGCCATCGGTAGGACATTTACAGAATATTTCTTTGATTTTATTTTTTTCAATAAATACAGACACTGATAAAAATAATTAAACTAAAGTTAATGCTAGTTTTTTAAGTGTCAAAGTGTTAACTATAAATATTGTACTTATTGTAAACTTTAAATATTTTTAATATTAATTTCCAGTACAAAGTTTAGCTGTGTTATAGTTTCCAGTGTTTGCTAAATAAGCTCCCAGACGGAATTCTCTCGGGCTATGTTGACATACTTAATTAAAAAAACATTGGCGGTCAATATAAATGAATCCGTTGAATAATGTCGCTGATGGAATTGAAACGAAAGTCCAAGGTTCGATCCTTAGTCCTTTGTATACAAATAGAACATTAATTTTGCTAAAATTTTTTATACGCCTTTTAATTAAAAAAAAAAAGTGCAATAGCTCATGCCATTAACAAATTAAAAGTAATGTTCTTTTAGGGCGTTTCTTAATATACATTTTGAATGTTATTTTTCTTTAGCTACTTACTTAACCATGTATTTAGACTACAGCAGTAAGTTCTAGTGTTTAAAATGCTCCCTAAAATCTTAATTTGACTACACTTGGCTGGGCTTTGTGCAAGTTCGTCTGGGTATTGTATGATGAGTATATATATATATATCACATCACATTGCATAATACAGCACTCGCCATTTTAATATATAGATTAATTAATTATTAGGAATTTATTTATTCTAATTATAATATTGAACGAAATAATGTTTACACAAATTTATAAATTTAAATGTAAAGTTCTCATTTCAGCCTATTTACGACACGATTACTATCATTGCTTAAATTATTTCTTTTTTTATGTCTTCATTGCTTTTTTGTTGTAATTTTCGTAGATTAAATTACTACTTAGGTTATCTACAAAAGTATTTTTAATTTTTTATATGTACTATGATAGTGCCGTGTCCTATATACGCCTATTTATTCTTTGTTTCTTTCATTATTTTTTTTAAATATATTTAACAGAATAACCTTTACTTTTGAACTTATTCCACCAAGCTGCTATAATGCGGTTTGGTGGATACACATGTGACAGATTTCGTTAAAATAGAGACATGCAGATTTCTTCGCGATGTTTTCCTTCACCGCCTTAACTAATCAAGCACATTTGGTCTGACGATCTGAACCCTCAATCATCGGTTCAGATGCAGATATTCTAACCACTGGGTCATCCATTAAAAACAAAAAATTTACCTATATTTAAAAAAAAAATGGTTTTTGTTAAACTTTGAGATAACTCTATATCACAAGTCTTACATTGAATTATTTCTTTTAAACTATATCGGTTTTAGCATCGATCGCTTGAAAAGCGAGACCGGGTGGCAGTTCTTACACCGTCCGTGTAACTCAAATAATATAAACAAAACATATAATATTATTCCATCGATTTAAATTAATCCCTTATTATCCTACAAAATTAAAGAGTCATTATTCAATAACCAAACTTCGTCTAGTGTTTTCGAGCGATGTCGCGGGCAGAGTTCGTAGCACAATAAATTACAACGAAGTTCTCCACTCTACGCTTTACTGCAAAAAGGGAATGAAAGTGGGTACGGCTTTTTAAGAATTATTAGCGTCTTGGTCGCTCGAGTACAAACATTTTTACTTCATAAGATGAATGTTTAGTTATTTATGGACTCGCCACATACAGAATCAGAATGGCGACTTGGTACGCCATTATATAGGACTTTTCCTTAGTAATCTGAAGATTGTGATTCATTTTGGTTCTTAAATGATCACATGTATTATTTTTTTGGTTGTAAGTTTTATTTCTACAAGGACGTACAACAAGAATGATTAGAAAAAAAATTATTGACTGTACAACAACCGGTTGCAATTCACGGGGAAGAACAGTAATTATTCTTTATTTGTTATAAATTTCACCGTAAAATTTAAATACCGTTAATATAACCTATCTCGCGAGATTGTGAACTGTCGAAAGATTGTAAAACGCAACATACTGCTTTCAATTTAACACATTACTAACGCACTAATAAAGCTAAATTTAATTTATAAAAACTCTAACCTAGCGAAACATCATAAACTCGAAATTTTTGACGGTTTATTTTCAATTAAATCGCCGTTCACAATATTTCGCTTTACAAACTCGCGAGATAGATTACAATCTACAATTCTACGGTGATATACAAATTAATAATAAATACATGAACCGATGATTCCGAGTTCAAAACCCTGTCAAGCAATTCTGAATGTACTTTATAATTATTACGATTCGTCACGAGATGCGAATCCAACAATTTAAAATCCTTCTAATGTAATTAATGTGAATGTGGAAATAGAAAATCCACTATAAATTTTAAAAATATCATAAACCGACTAAATTTAAAATTTATAATGCAAGCTGGATTTCAAACGACGTAACGTACATTCCAGTTTGACACCATAAAAGCAGCTTTACGAGTAGCCTGGACTATATCTCCGATGTCGTAAATACATCGATGTATGTATTAATGCTGTATTTGTGTCACTATTCTGAATATACCGAGTAAATTTTAATAATTGATTAAAATATTTTTTAATTTATTTGTTTGTAAAACTTTAAAAAATCCAATGATATTATTACTAATTACCTTTTTTTCTGAGAATAAGGACATATAAGTTAAGTTGTATCAGTATGGGTTTCAAAATGTGGACTTGAAAATATTTATATGTATTTTGTATATTTATATTTTGTACGAATTTTACCCGTAAGTATTCAATACGCGACTTTATTTAGCTAGTAATTTTTATTATTATTAATTAGCTTGAACTGCATATCTAGTACATACGACGATAATTTTGATATAAACAAATGAATAAAAAAAAAATGGTTGAGTTGAGAAGTATAACCTACGCCATTAAGTACCATCTGAAACACAGGAGTGTAAACACTACCAACATACGAAACCTACAGATAGAAGGGAAATACCATCTCAGCCAAGGTTGTTGGGTTGGCAATGTTTAATATTACTTGCAGCTCCAATGCTTATGATCGGTGATGACCACTCACCATCTCGTGGTCAATTTGCCAGGATATATTATGAACGAAGCATTCTCTGAAAGGGAAGAATGAATGACGTGTGATTGTTTTCGCAACTTGCAATGACGCTGTTGACTACAGGTCTTATTATTAAATTAAATTAAAAATACGTTGATTTAATTATATATATGTATAAAAACTTCAAGTTGCTACTGACGATATAACCATAAAAAACTAAATAACCTTTTATTGACGAGCGAGACTTAAATCCAGGACGAATAAGACAGTCCAAAATATATAACAATAAAGGTACAAATTTAATTGAAGCTCTTAACCTGATTCCGAACTTGATATAAACTCTAATGACTGTGAATAAAACAAGATAAGATTTATTTCACATCTTATTAACAACTTCGAGTGTAAGGGGAAACGTTTGTTACAATTTAATGACGTCTTCTGAAAACGAATTAGTTACTTATCCATTAAAAATACAAAGCCTATAATACGTTGAGAACTCAAAATGATTCTAGTCCTAATTACATTTTGATACAAGTAGCCTCAACGTGGAGGAATGTTTTTATTTAATAGAGTCGATATTACAATGACGCGTCACTGAGTTAGGTTCAAACTCTAGGTTGGTCCGACAATACTTATTGGATTTTCTGTAAAAAGATACGCAGTAGCAGCCTAGAATCTGGAAGCATGTATATCGCACCTCGGACAGCACGTGAAGCCATTATTCATGCTCCTGAACTCTTTCCAGCTGTGCCTGTGCTTGCACTCAAACTTGTGTGACTGATCTTCTTTATTATTTTTTTATATTAATTTTCATTATACTTTTTTATATTAAATAGCTTATGTATCATATGATTTTAATTTAAATGTAAATATTATAATTATTTGCAAATAAGAATGTACTTATATGCAAAAAGGAAATAAAGCTATTTTTATTATTAAAGTTACTCTATGACGTCACAAAAAATACTTTCATATTCTTGTATAACTATAACCACGTTATAGTATGGCTTCAATTTCCAGCGTTAAAACAATTATTTCAAGCGCCAACGTTAGAAATAATATCCAGAATATACCCGCTAACTGTATCGTGCCATAAAACATATCCCTGGTAACTATCATACGTGACTTCGGAGATATACCGCGCTTTATTTAAACGCTAGCTAAGGCGCCATATTAAATCTGTAACGTATTTTATACGATTCTCTTATGACATTTGATATGACGACGTGCATAGGTTATGAATAAATTTATTATTGGGAAACCTAATTAAAGTATAATATATCGTTTTTTGCATACACGTTTTCAGGGGTAAAAAAGGACATGCGGTAACGTGTGTCCTTTTAACAACACCATCATACCATCCATCTCAATTATTGATATTACAAATTATTAATAGAACCATTGTTTATTTGAGAAGTTATTTTTTACTCAGAATTTTTGTTTTCTTACAATTAATATAGTTATTCGAATAAATACTTTGAAAGTTTCCAAATTATGTGCAACAATAAAAAATAGTTCACTGCTAAAGGGTTGGGTGGCTCTAAAAAACATATATTGAGTACATACTTGTATAAAATAAATAAATATACTTTTATAACATTATCTCATTAAGCTCACTTTTAATTTTTATACTAATAAATTGCATCCGAAGCTGGGGCGGGTCGCTCATCATCAAATAATGCGTTTATCATGTACTTCCTAATAAATAAATTAAGACTTCAACACCGTAATCTTTTTTAAAAAATGTTCTAATTAATTACTTGATTGATATATTTAAACTAAAAATATTCATTGCAAGTCGAGGTACTTGAATATGGAGAGGAAGAGGACGGTATTAGCCATTATTATTGATCGTATTCGCTGAACTTAAAATAGAATTTGTTATGACGTAGCAGGAACGCATAAACCCATTAGTAAAAGCCGCGATGCGAAAATATATATCTAAATATTCTATATTAAAAGATTATATTATGAACAGAAACTGAATTTTTAATCAAAATACGCTTTATTGAAATATTTTTTTTTTTTTTACAAACGCTCAAATCGTCATTTTGGAGAATTATATTATGAAACTAGCTTATCAACTTTTCACGGGTGCGGTTTATTAGTTAATAGCATGATATGAAATCAATATAATTTATTCCCATACACACAGAAATAATTACGCGAAAAATTTAAAGAAATTGGTGTATTAACGGCTGCTTCAATATATTTATGATAATATAATGTTTATACAAAAGAAAATACAAAAATATTCCATAAAAGCTGATATACATACTATTAATACAAGAAATAAGAATAAACTCGTAACCCCTACTTTCCGTTTGAATACGGTACAGAGAACGTTTTTGGGCAATGGTATACGCATATATAATAAGATACCGGGAATTATAATCAATTTACTATTTACTAACTTTATAAAGTTTATTAAGACTAAATTATCAATAAATCTTATTATTCATTAAAAGAATACTTTTTAGAAAAAAACGCATAGATTTAGGCTCGGGTTCCATCACAGGACAGTAATTATTGTAAAAAAAATAGCATTGTAAATCTGTTTATTTGAAAAGAGCAACTATGCGAGTTTCTTGCCGTTTCTTCTCGTTGGAAACTGCTTTCCGAAATGATGGTAGTATTTAAATATCGACGATTTAAAAATGATTCATTGTGAAGTTTATTTGAATAAATTGATTTTGAGCCGAGATGGCCCAGTGGCTAGAACGCGTGCATCTTAACCGATGATTTCGGGTTCAAACCCAGGCAGGCACCACTGAAATTTCATGTGCTTAATTTGTTGTGTTTATAATTCATCTCGTGCTCGGCGGTGAAGGAAAACATCGTGAGGAAACCTGCATGTGTCTAATTTCAACGAAATTCTGCCACATGTGTATTCCGCCAACCCGCATCGGAGCAGCGTGGTGGAATATTCTCCAAACCTTCTCCTCAAAGGCAGAGGAGGCCTTTATCCCAGCAGTGGGACATTTACGGGCTGCTAATGCTAATGCTAAATGATTTAATTTGGAATAATGATTACTCACTACATACAAACACATTTTACCTCTGATGATATTACTATAGATGATAAGCTATCGGTTCGAAATGTAGATTCTACCGAGAGGAAACGCGTGATACTCAGGATCAGATCTCTATTTCACATTTGAAAAACGGAAAGATAAAGTGAGAATCACTGGAAGTGTTGGTCGTATTTTTCCTTTGTATTATGGCTTTTATATTTGAAAGGACGTATCGATATATGAAAAACGACCATTTTTGCATAATTATGGCACTTATTGAAAGGCCTTTAATGTTCCTTAAGCTATCTGACGTATCAAATATAGTTTTTTTTAAATCAAGAACTGTTTGTAGTCTTTATTTGTTAAAATTATCATCTGTCGTACATATGTATTAAAATAATTGGTAACATTGAGTGCAAATTAAATATATACCAATATGAAATAAAAATAGTTACTGTATAAATCTTGAACGCGTGGAATGGTAGCAAGAATGCTAGCAGCATTTCCCCGTTGAATCGCAATTCCGATCCTCTGGGCTAAAAACGAACCAGCCTCCAGTCACCAGTGGGGGCAATAAGGCGAGGTGTTATACTTTTGATGAAGCTTTTTGCACCACTACTCCAAGGGCCAAGTGTTTCGACAGCAAATGGGACAAAAAAGTAATTTGACATAAGACTCAAATATTTATATCTTTTTTTTCCGTCAGCTTTTTCTGCAGTATACACGATCTAAGGAATGGTTAATATTTCTTACAGCACCTATGTTTATAGTGAATGGTGACCACTTGCCAGTCAGTGTTTTTATTTCAAAGAACAAAAACACTATGAGTGGATTCGATGAATTCTTATCAGGTAGTTCATTTGCCCGCTCGCTCGTTAAATAAAAAAGCAAGCTTTCTAAGACTTCAAGACAATGTAAGACTTAAATTAAATCCCGGCTTTCCACCTTGTTTATTTAATACAGCAGTATTACAGAGCGCGTTTAACTGACTATTTAATAAAGCGAGCCGTTGATTAAACCACGTAAGTATAAGGAGGTGTACATACTAACGAGCGAATGAAAACTTATACAAATATTTTACTTAGGTTTGTGGTTTGCTCTGTACTTTCTATGAGATTATACTCAGTACTTAAGACCCATATTTTTAATTGGGATGGTAAGGCTAAAGATTTAAGCATACCATTCTATTTATAAAAATTTCCTTGATGTGAATTAGTGTAATTGATGGTTATCGAAGTATATATACGCGCAACACTCACACAAGAGAGTAGAGAGGCGGCGGTGATGACGGAAACAGGGGCGTGACGGCATATGAGAGCGTCAAACGCATACCAGTACCAGAATATATCTTATAGCTTTTGTATTTCTATATTATTTGCAAGGAAAAGAATATATTCTGTAAAGTTATTAAATGTTTTGTTATTCCTAGTTCATCACCAACTTTGAGAACTAAGATCTTGTATCCCTTGTGCCTTTAGTTACATTGGCTCACCCACCCTTGAAACCGGAATACAGCAATACAGAGTACTGCTGTTGGGCTGTAGAATATCTGATGTGTGATGAGTATTATATAAGTCCAAATGTGCATTTTTTCATGGAGATGGTTTTGAGTCGTAAGGTTGCAATACACCAACTTATATACCAAAAAAAACGATACAAGTCTACGCATGCAGGTCAATGTCCGTCTGAAAATTAAAACAAAGAATCGCATACGTGTGTGCACGTATTTATGCGCGAGTGTATTGCAAAAAAACATGTATAAAACTGCAACAAGATATATTATAAAACTAATCAGTGTATGTATGTCTTAAGAGATGATCGTAAACCGTGTCGGTATTAAGTACGCTTCGCACCCATTACCCGTTTGCGCAGTTACCCAGGATTATATCCGGATCGACTTCAACACGCTGCTATCATGAGCCTATACAACCTTATTAATATGTATGAGCTTATTACTCTTAACATATATTATACGTTTATGTTATATAATTATTATCGTAGCATTCGTTTGTTAATTGACAGAACATATTAACTTTAAAATTTGGGTATTTTTTAACAACTATAATACACTTATCAAACCTTTCAGTATATGGGCGTGGACCCATGTCTACCGTGCGGCGCCGTTTGCCGTGCAACGGTACGGCACCGCCGCCGGCAAATGGTGCGGCGCCGTGCCGCGCCACGGCGTCTTGTACCGGCACGTGCTCACTATTATTGTGTTATCAGTTGCATAGTGCGGTAATTTTTTGCATAAAATATCGGACGATTTAGATTTAGACTTTTTGATTTCACTAGTGGAAGCACGTCCCGTTCTCTGGGACAAGTCAAAGGAAGATTATAAGAATAAAAAATTTAAAAATGGCACGATTATATACATTATACATTATAAAACCTTTGAAATATTTAAAAAAAGCTTTATTTTTTTAAACCAATTTTCTCAGATAAATAGATACGTAAAAACAGACATTTTTATCTTTTAAGATTAAAATTGAGCTTCGTAAGGAAACCTCCATGTGTAGATGTAATTATGCCAACCAACCAACTGCAGCTGTAATAAGAACGAAGTTAACGGACCGTTAATAATACTTTTCGTTCGTCAAACGTTACGTGTTATGAATATGTCCACCCTACCGAAAACAGCCGGCAGGATTGTTAAAAAAAAAAACACCAAAATCTATTTCTGTTGTATTTAACAAGCAGTGTTGTATTTGTTTAAAAAAAACTTGGTGCAAAGCAATACGAGCTCGCTGGGTTTTTAGTTAGTTTGGAAATAATAAAATTGGGGATAAACTAGTTAAAATATTTACTTTTTTTTTTTATTTCGGCTGCACCCATAACATAGCGAATATTTCGGCGTAAAATTTTTTAGTTGATTTTCATAGTTTTGGTCCAATATTTTACACGTTGAAAATAGGTATGATTTATTCGATATTTTTTTTCAAAGAGTTAAAAAATAAATTTTTTTGTTCAGAACATTTGATTGCCGGACCGAGAACATATTGAAAATTTATATATCTAGTACGATTTTATTGGATTACTAAAAATTGCAGTCCTTATACAGTAAATGTGTCAACAGCCTTGGGAACAATTAGCATAGTTATAACGCAATAACGCAATTATTATATAACATAATATACGAGAACCACAATGGGCCATCTGATGGTAAATGGTCACCACCGCCCATAGAAAATTGCACTGAAAACTCAAAACTTCCTTTATTAAATAAAGAAGCATTACACTTACTTATTGATAGTTAAATTAAACACTACCGTCAGTTCGGAAAAGAAAATACCCTGACCTGAGAAGAACCGGCGAAAGAAACTCAGCGGATCTTTTTTTTTGTCAATTTTATTATTTTCATATAAGAATGTATGATGTTTGTATGGTGACCTAGACGGAGCCCTCCTGCCAAGTAATTCCAAATTTGGTTACGGGACATCATCACTCGTGTTCTGTACTAAGCCCCTAACAATAAATACAACGAATACCAGAGAAAATCTTAAGATCATGACAATCATCATGACATCGATTTGGGCTCCAAGTAATTTATATTTGAATAAAAGTATTATGAAACTTTAATATCGGCATTGCTATTATTACCGAAGCATTTTTTTCTTTTTTATACATCTTTCAACGAGTAGGTATGAGACGAGACGGCCCAATGGAATAGGAGCGGGCCTTAATTAATGGATAAATCCGAAGCAACATTTTCTGTCGAAATTTTTGTATTCCAAATTTAAAAAAATATATGAATGTTTTAGACTCTACATGTTTTAAATTATTTTTCACAGTCAAGTCGAGATAGCCCAAATATTGAGCAGAACTTAATCAAATAATCGCATTACAAGCAACTTTTACGATTTCCAAGGACTTCATTTTGTTAATAAATAAATTAACGAATGATTCATTAATTCATGAAATACATAAAAATGATTGATTGAATAAATATGTTTTTTTTTTCGATATTGAACCGGTTAAACTTAATAGAAAGCTTCAGGATTAAATTACAAGCACCTTTTACCTTTTTCAAGTACGTAATTTCTTTTCATTAAAATAAGAACAGTAAAATTAAATAAATTAATTATAGTAGGTTAAGTTAAAAATATATTACAATTAAATCTTTATTTAAATTCTGCCTTGCTGGTCTAGTGCCTATCTTGAAAGAATGCAGATCTTGTGGCTCACGGTTCAAATACCATGTACGGCAAATAAAACTATTATTTAATGTATACTAGGTGAAACTGCGGCTTTACTCATACGAAATTTTCCTATGGCACACAAACCAATACAATTTTACCCCCTCAACGGGTAAATTAAAAAAAGTAAATATTAAGACAAAATATTCTATGCCCTTTCCCGGGATTGAAACTATTTTCACGCCAAATTTTATCTTTTTCGGTTCAGAGGTTTATGCGTGAAGAGGTCACCTCTTTCTACCAGAAACTTTCTATTCTTAATATATTAGTATATTGTATATATTTTATTATGCATTCCATTAAAAAAGTAGCTACCGAGATACTAGTGGATTGTTCTTAGTGAAATTTACTTATAAACATACATATAATTTAGTCCTGTAACGTGTGAAATTAAAAGCTCTTTTACTTTACAAACGGCCTCCTATGCTCAGTATTCCACAAATCTATCTACGCATGACGGATGCTCAGTCAAAAACCGCAATGACTTATGAAATAAAAGTTAACTAAATCTATAATAATATTGATAACAACGAACCGCTTTATCAGAATGAAAAATTAATATCCCCACCGTTAACTAAATAATCCATTGGCTATTTATCACGCCCTTGGAAATGAATTGCGTCCCAGCAAATGGGTTATTGTTTGTGAAATTAAGCAAGAAACATTGATCGTAACGTTTGCATCGTGTTTAACAAACATTTGGTCAAATATTGGATTGATAGACGGTTCTCACGATTCACGATTAAATTAATTTACTTGATCTGTTCTTCATCGATTAGGTTAAGTTTTGTTCGATTTTAAAAACAGTTTTCCTCGAGAAATTTAAATCATTTGATTTAATATTTTTATGCAATTATATAAAACCCGTCAAGTTCCCCTCCCCTCCAGTACTTTTGAGGTCAGAGGTGAATTCTGAAATGGTGTTAGATATTTGATAATCAATGAGTATATTAACAATTCCAATTGAAAAAGAAAACCCTTAAATTTACGTATTTCACGTAATTTTCTAAATAATAAATATTTACTTATAATATAATACTTTTTCACTTAACTTTAATTTTACTCTAAAAGTTCCGACAAGAGTTTTGTCGACATTTTTATCGTAAATCGTATCGAGTATCACAGATTATATTCAAGCTCTCGGCCAATAATATCGCGTCGATTCGATGGCAAATTTGGTTTCTTTGGCTTTTGTATTATTGTGGTAGGAATAGGCTATTTATTATATAAAGATTTTGACATTGACATTTCGTTTATCTTCCTTTCAGTGATAAAAAAATATTTATTAACCAATTGGTTCAAACGTTTGACCCAATCCGTAACTCGAGGTCAGAGAGCACATAGCGGAATCGTCCAAATAGTTCAGCGTAAAGTTAACAAATGGGATCGGTCGCGGCTTGCATTGCACTGACGTAGTTTGCCCCAAGTTTGGATGTTTTAATTTATTTTTACTTTACTTCCTTTCTTCAATAAAAGTGTTCAAATAACTTTTAAATGTAAGAGTTAATTTTCAAAGGCTTTGTGCCAGGAAATTAAATGCTTTGTCTTCGTAATATTATTTATAATTTAATATATAACGATAAATATAAGTAACAAGAACGCATCACAATAACTAATAATAATAGCTCTATTTTGAGCAACTCAGTCCTTAGTTTCGAGACTTTTCTTTAAATTTGAGACTTCTTAAAAGTTGCTATTTATAGTACGGCTATAGTATCAGGGATGGCAGACATCTTAGTTTGATTAAAAAAAAATAAGAGAATAAATTCAAAAAAGGAATCTTTCAACGTTGACTGTGATTGTAAGCAAACAGGCCAAAAAGTATAATATTATATTATAAAATCTTAAATAGACAGTTATTGTGTGTTACATGTGTTTATTACAATTCTATTAATAGTTTACAGTAAACAAAACTGTTATAAGCATAAACACACATAGACGAAAATTACCTTTTAAAAAAAGAAAACAAATATCGATATTTAATCCTTTATAAAAATAATAATGAAATCCGCTTCCGCTTATGACTTACTTCATCCACACAGTCCACGGCTTTTCACGCACATTCAACAATTCAAGTGATTTATTTAGGCTCTAAACTAAACTGGAGCGCTACATCGTTACCGCAGCGCGAAATTATGCTGCAAGCGTTATATTAAAAACGTTGACAATTTTGGCAACGAATAGCCACTAACAAATGAACCATTAAGAAATGGGAACCGGTCGTAAACACAATGTAGAACTTCTATATGTGGCGTCCAAATAGGTAATAACGAGATTGATAAACATTTTAAAGCGCTTGTAGCTGTAAATAATGGATGAATACTTTAAATTTCAAATATTGAATAAGATATAAGTTTAAAATTAGTTATTTCGTTTATTAACACAAAGTAACAGTTCTTGTTAAAATGTTTGGGTACTTTAAATCTTTCTATAAAAAAAAACCTTTGAAGTGCAAAACCGTAGTACGAATTTCATTATGAGCAGCCTTCTTCTCTAAAATATTTATAATTATACGAAAATGTTTCTTTCAATAAATCTACCAACTAGTCTACTACAAACTATCACTTAATAACTGAGACCTACGAATTAAAAAAAAAAAACATACTAGATATATCCAGTAGCCGTTGCTTCTTATAATGAGTGCAAATAAAAAAATATAGGGGCATATCTCGTACTAATTATACACACACAATAATTTATGTAGATAAGATTTCATAAATCAAGCGACGCCGTAGCTGTGAATACGGCCGAGATTGAAATAAGGGAAGCGATCTTCATTTCCCTAGGAACCGTATTCAGTTTTATGTAAATTTTAGAGTTCCAATTGACTTTGCATCTGAAAAATTGTGTCTGTTCAGTAGTTTCGCTGTTACCTAGTTTTACGATACTCGTTTTTGTTTTTAGCGTGTGCAGTTTGATGAAAAATTTCATCAAGATTCGTCGTTTTATTTTTCAAGTATAGACGTGATGGATTGAAACAGCGTTTATTTGAAACAGTACGCTAAATCCACGTGCATTCAATTAAATAAGGATTCGAGTCTTGGTCTACAAAATAGAAACGTTAAATATATTTTTGCTTTAAATAAAATTTAATCAAAATCTAAATAGACTTTATTCAAGTAGGCTCTCTAAGTACCATGGAATATTCTTCTAAAATATATTTTTATTATAAATATATGAACATGAATGAACAGAATGTAGATTAATTTTCTAGATATGTACTGGAAAGAAAAATCGTCGTTTATAAGCAATTTATTTTTATTATATATGAAAAGCACAAAGAGAAACAAATCAAATTAAGTTTGCAGTTAAAAACTCAATGAACCAGCTTATACAAATTAGACGCCTCGCAAAATTCTACTCAAACCTAAAATTGAAATCTGAAAGCTATAGATAAAAATTATAATAGTTAGAATATAAGAATTTATTATTAATAATTGACCTTTGAAATAAAAATAATCAACCTTTGTTATTTAATTTAAATTCCAAGGTCAACGAGGTCTTACCAAAGCATGAATATGAATAAAAAAACCCTCTGTACACGTTGGCCTACGTCAGTTTCAATGTTTCGGTACAATCACTGAGGGGTCTATTATTCATGACATTACGAGGATGACACTGATGTAGGAAGGGTTATTGGATACGACAGATATTATTAAATTAAAGGTATTTCGCTTTTTGAAGTGAAACTCTTTGAACGTAATGAAAGTATAAATTTTAGCTCGGATTTGAGTGGAACGCGTGTATCTTGAGCGAAAAGTTTGTAACGTAAAAAGGTTTCTGTTGTTTTGCTGTTGAGTTACACGTGCTATTTTTTTAAGCTATACACGTTTATTTTAGAAAAAATGATATTTTGGTATATGTGCATATATATGTATGCATTTAGTAAAAAGCGGTTATATTCTTATTACAAACAGACACTCCAATTTTATTATATGTTTAGATGAAGGTCCTTAAATCAAAGGGCCAGGTAATAAATATTGAATATAACTTCAATAAATAACATTCGCCCATACACACGGACAATGCAAGGAATGTAATATTTACCGTTTTTTTGACGATGCCAAGTATTGAGATACAAGATGTTATGACATGAAGTAACAATATCCTCACTCACTATTTAAACCGGAACACTACTGTTCACATCATTGATGTTTTCCCCTATTACAACTGTAGATGAGAGGTAATACATCCAAAACAGTGCAATGCTCTCCCGCTGACAAAATCTCCGATGACTATGATGATAAATCCATTCGGCCCTTCTCAAGTAAGATTAGCCAAACAGGACATTCTATACACAAGTTTATATGCAAACCCCAGTGCACTCACTATTCTCTCACCCCCATAAACCTGATAAAAGAAAGATCAAGATGAAGAGGGCCAGGTAAGCTTTGAACCTAAGACCAAGGGATATACGATGCACATCCTCATAAGCTAGCCAGTAAGCCAACGAGCCACAGTGCTTTTAGTAATTAACAGTTTTATAGAATCATCTTTTCTATTGTCTTATATAGAATTTAACTGTCCACGAATTAATTCTAGATATAAGCCATTATTTAATTTGTCGATTTGTAAAACGAAAAGTAGTAATAATATCTTCTTATACCGCAGCTGCCAAAATTATAATAAAGTATATTCAGATATTGATATTTTATTCGAAAAAATGTATTCTTTTAAAAATAAAGTAAATAAGATAAATGTATGTATCAATTTATAAAAACAGCCGAGATGGCCCAGTGGTTAGAACGCGTGCATCTTAACCGATGATTTCGGGTTCAAACCCAGGCCGGCACCACTGAAATTTCATGTGCTTAATTTGTGTTTATAATTCATCTCGTGCTCGGCGGTGAGGCGGTGAGGAAACCTGCATGTATCTAATTTCAACGAAATTCTGCCACATGTGTATTCCGCCAACCCGCATTGGAACAGCGTGGTGGAATATGCTCCAAACCTTCTCCTCAAAGGGAGAGGAGGCCTTTATCCCAGCAGTGGGACATTTACGGGCTGCTAATGTAAAAAAAAAATGTAAATTTATAAAATATGTTCTGACATGTATAAACATCTAGCCTGTAATTAATAAACCAATGTAGCCATTAATGCCTTATATATTGTTTATTTTTTTAATTTTATTTCTTTTAATTATGCTTAACTTTATTCATAATCGTTTAAGATTTATTAGTATATGTTTATTGATCTCATTAATTGTATAATTTATACAATTAATTATTTATTTTTTTTTATTTTAATAACTGTATAATTAGTATCAGTGGAAATTTAGCTGATGTATGTAATATTGTATATTTTTATGCCATAAGTGTCATATCATTGTTTGTTTCCCTAAAAATAAAATAAAATAAAACTTGCCCTCAATAACAAAATGTACATGTAAATCTATCACAGAAACACTCGTTGGTTGCGTGGTATATTTTAATAGGTCAGTCTAGGCAGTTATATTATTATCACCGTTACTAAAACTAGTCTTTCAGCATTTTTCTATTTTGCTCAACCGAGTATTGAAATAAAAATAATTTAAATTTAATTTGAAAATACTACATCCATGGGCGTACTAAAAAGCATCCAGTTTATGAAGATACCTCATAACTCTTGAAAATTCCTCTTTGATATTGCAAAATTTAATTCAGCCTCGTATACAGAGTTCATTTTACACGAGTTTCATGACCTCCAGGTCACTAAAACAGAAGTTTTGTATGAGATTTTTTGTACCGACCAAAAGCCTTTGGGACGCTTTCTAAATTGAGTTTTGGCCTAAAATGACGGAACAACTACGACTGCAGTCATTTTTTATTTAGCATAAATTTTACTTTCGGGTATTACGTTACACTGAATCGCTTATTCATATTTTTTTGTAGAAAACTTGGCATGAAATGGAATAAACTAACCTAGTATTATAAGTATTTTCATTATAGTCAATTATTATTTGTTGTCACTGATTCATTATATTTATTCTTCTACCATATTCATGTACTGTTTGGTTTAGTATCTTTGGCCTTATATAATATATATAAGGCCAAAGATTCCGAGTTCCTGGGTTCGAACCCTAGGTCGGGTCAATAATAATAAAGCTAAATAGTTACTGGGTCTTTCTATTGAAAACAGAAAATTTCTCCGTAACAGCCCATAGTTTCAAAGTTGAAAATGTGCACACTCCCGTGCCTCGGGAGTACGGTGGTTGTGCACCTGAACTCTTTTTAGTCGTGTCAAATTTGCCGTCCCATCCGATTATGAGAATGAAGAAATAGACATTGCACCGTGTGTAATATGTCCTGTGTAGTTAGTACGTAGTTGTAGTTGGATTGTCTCCCTTGATATGGGCCACCGTGACTGAAAGTACGAAATAATATTTATATGTTACGTGTATATCGCTGAACGCCTCCTTAACGGCTGGGGCGATTTTGATGAGTGTGTATTTTGATGAGTATGTGTTTGAGTTATTATTAGTTATTTATATTAGTAGTTAGTTATTATTATTATTCATTAAAAGAGTACTTTTTAGAAAAAAACGTCTGGTTTTAGGTTCGGGTTCCATCACAGGACACTAATTATTGTAAAAAAACAGCATTGTAAAACTGTTTATTTGAAAAGAGCAACTATGCGAGTTTCTTGCCTTTTCTTCTCGCTGGAGGTTGCTTTCCGAAACGGTGGTAGTATTTTAATATCGACGATTCAAAAATGCTTCGTTGTGAAGTTTACTTAAATAAAATTGATTTGATTTTGATTGAGTTTATTTTTTGCTTATAATACTTAGATTCAGTGGAGAAAGATCGTGAGGAAAGATACATGGATCCGCCTGCAATCGGCATAGGAACAGCATGATGACAAAAAAGCTCCAAAAAATATTTTGAACGACGAAAACTGACTACTTGGCGATGTATCATAAACGGGTTGTTACTGTAAGTTGGTTATTAGTTTTAAATAATTGAGCAAGACAAGGAGGTCGTAAGTAGCATAATGTTTGTTTCGTAAATTCTGCGGAAAATAATGACAAAAATTTCCTCATTTACACTTAATCTTCGATACAGACGTTTATAAATTTTAAGTCATTTTTTTAAATTTACGATTTGAAGAAAATATATTTTTTCAAACTATTTAACAGATTTTGATAACACTCTAATATAATTAATATCACAAGTGTGTATATACATATATATGTGTAGTTCGTGGCTCTTCAAGACATGTTCGTATGTATGTTAATTTTTCAATATTTCCGAGAGTTACATTTTGACTAGCAATATCTCTTGACCAACGAATCATAAAATCCCATTGCAAAATGTGACTCGAATATCAATTTCCATATTCGCAAGTTGTGATTTTCAATTTATTACAAAATTTTATCTAACATATTCTTGATATTTTCTTGCTATTTTACCAAAAACTTTGAATTTAAAAACAAATGAAAAATGTCATCCCGACCGAATTTTCTATCTCAAGTGCTTGGTAAGTGCGAAGTAAATATAGAGAGAAACTGTGCAATTGCCTGATGATAATGAAGCAACAATTAAAAAAAAAACAAAAGACGAAAAAATAATTCTTATGAAATCGTTTGTATTCCGCGAGATTTTAAAACGGCTAATCACTTAATCTTTAAAAATGGACTTACGTTCTGCCTTATCTTTATCTGCTATAGCTCTAAGTGTGACATAAAATAATGTACAATGTATTATTTTTGATGCAACGTCACATATTTGAAAAGAACAAGATCTGTATCCAGAATCAAGCCTAGCAGAACGCCTTTGAAACTGACCTACATTCGGACAGAGAACTATCCCAATTTTTTGCTTTAACTGATTGTATTCAATTATTTTAATAAAACCATTTTGTTGCCACACAACTAAAACCATTGTATTAAATATAAAATAAAATATAATTATAAAATATTAATTAAATACATAAAATATTGAAAGTAGTGAAGTAATCAAAGGCGCTCGAAAAGTCGATTAATAATATTGTGCCATTTCTATCATTCTGGGAATTCAAGGTGTCATCAACTATATCTAATACGATAACGGTTATATGACATTGTCAGAAGCCTTTAGTTTCTAAGTATATTTTGACTTCATTAGATACATTTTTATTCTTATATTGTAAAAGACAAGGAAAAGTTCTAATACAACGAAGGTCATTAGGTTCTAACGGGTTTCGTTTTTTCGGAATAGAACAGCTCTCTTCCAAGTTAATGGAGAAGTGCTAGTATAGAAGGATCTATTTATAATGTCGTTGATATTTCGCACACTAAAGAAAGATCCGCACTAGGAAAGTGTAGTTAGCAAAATTTCAAGAGAAATTTCGTCAGAGCTATTTGCATCTTAATCTCGGTATTATTTTAAAGACCGTTTTTGTATCTACAGTTTCGATTCAAAGTGGGAACAAGTACTTAACGAGAAGACCACCCTTTGAAAATTATTATGAATATATTTTTTTTGTGATATTATTTTGTTTTTTGGTATACAATCAAGCGTATTTGTACTGTATTTGTATAGTCAATTTCAATATGTATCTCAGTGCAAATATGCCCAACCATAGGTAAATAAAGTATTGTTATTATTCTAAGTCTATCTAAAAAGTAATTATTTTTTAAACCATTTTTTACTTTTTCGTTTCATTTGATAAAATCAAAATATTCTTAATTCAAACATGCTCATACAAGAACTTTTGAAGGGTCACGTTTGTTTTGAATTAAATGTAGAGCTACCAATTCGGAAAGAAAGATACTACCGAAAAGAACCGGCAAGAAACTCATTAACTTTTTTTCCACCATTTCAATTACAGAGTACGAGTATTATCAATAAAGTACAATTATATTGATATATATATACTGGCAAATACTAAGTCCACTTTTATCATCAATATAATCTTGTATTGACTTATATGCGTCATTTATTACACCATTGTTGGTCACCTATTTCTTTGTACTTAAATATTGTTTCTTTGGTTTCTATAGTAAATAATTGTTGTAAAGCAGAAAAACTGAAGAGAATATTAAAAACATACTGCGAATATTTTATACTTACCTTTAACGAGGAAATGAGTTCAGTCATCTCACTGCATCTTAATTAGCTCTTAAATTGGCCTTTATTATATAAATAAAATCAATGTGATGCACCGATTTTTTTTGTCTTCTTTATTTATCTACTCCTTTTCTCTCTTTCTCTTTCTCTCGTTGATTAATTAAAACAATGAAACTGAGCTACATAAATCTACACATTATAAATAATTTGATATAATAGCACAATTTATATTAAAATACAGGCCTCACTACGTGTTCTTACCCGTCACGGCTAAAACTTTGCTCGCAAAATTATCCGTAACTCTTACACATGTTGTGGGTGGTTTACAATTAAAATAATCCCATGTAAGCAAGCCTCGCCGAGTTAGACCGCAGCTTCACAAGTTGGTTGAAGATACGTGACACTGAACAAAGTACAGTCACCTACGAAAACAATACAGAAATGAAAATAATTATAGTTATCGTTCAATTGTTAACTTTAAATGCTTAAAATAAATAAGGTATATCATATTTAATTTTCTGTAAACAGTTTCACTCTTATAACAAGGGTCAGATATTGTGACAATAAGACTTTTAATGTTGTTAATTAAAAAAAAAACAAGTATTGCTTTTATTTGGCAGCAAGCTTTGTGTAGGTTATCCACCCAATCATCAGGTATTCTACCGCCAAACAGAAATATTTACTATTATATATATCAGCATATTTGTGGTACATAATAATACTGTGTATTGCTGTGTTCCAGTTTGAAGGGTGAGTAATTAAGGACATAAGGGACACACCATGTTGGTTCCAAAGGTTGGTGGCGCATTGGCGACCTTAAAAATGTTTAATATTTCGTACAGCACCGATGTCTATGGGCGGTGGTGATCACTTAACATCAGGTAGCCTATCTGCCCGTTTGCCTACCTAACCAATAAAAAAAAATGTCACTATTTGTTATTTATACGTATTGACCAAGTAGAAAGTCGTAACAAAACATCTTTATATTAAAAATATTTATATTTTCTTAATTTCTTGAAAGTATAAATAAAAGGCGAAAGTGCTTTATCACAAATATGTTTAAATATAAATATAATACCCTCTTAAGGTGATTTATAGTCTTCCTACTATATCTTTTACGAAATGTAAACGGATCTCCTGTACCGTGACTTTTTTTCTTTTACGCCTGTTTTCATAGGACCCAATGATATATATTATGTAGCCGACTGTACATAAACGTGAATCACTGTTGAAATTATTCTAAATTTATCATTATTTTTTAATGGTATAGGTGGCAAACGAGCAGGAGTCTCACCTAAACATAAAAAAGTCATTAAACACTTAAGTGCTTATTATTACTTATAATGTTATTAAACAATAAATTATGGTAGGGCTTTATACAAGCCAACTGAGTACCAATGCTAAATATTGTTGCATTTCGTGTGTGCACTTTGAGTGAGTTACAGGTTAGTGAGTCAGTGTAACTACAGGCACAAGGGTTCCCAAGGTTGGTGACGCAGTAAGAGAAAAAAGTATGTAAAAAAATGGGTCAAATTTATGAGCACTTACCATCACAAGAAAAATTTGTTCATTCGCCTACCTATGCCTGAAAAATATATAAAATTGTATTCCTAGGAATACGAGTTACAAAACCAGTAACTAAAAACTTTATAAACCTTGCTTGCATTAAATACTTCGCTTCAACATCATCATCAGCCAAAGAAACAATTAAAAACTAATAGATATCGCATAAATCATGACCACATGGAAATTGGCATAAGTATGCTAGCAGTATTTCCCGTTGAATCGCATGACTCCGACCTCCTGTCACCGGTGGAGACAATAAGACGAGGTAATAACATCTTAAGCTAGTGATAATGTATATTTCTATTCCTTATCTTTGAGTAATTTAGTTTTGTACAATGTATTATAGTAAATCTTTACTATAATTTTCACTTCAAAGACATTAATTTAATAGTTTTCTGACTTTCTGTATAACTATTTGTTATAATATGACAAAGATATAGACGACCTACAAGACAATATAATAACGTTAGTCATCCAAATCCATCTCGCACATGACATCCTAATTTTTTTTAAATCAGGGTATTCAAATCGTCACTTATTTTGAGATTATTGGTGACGATCTATTCGGCCGATAATATAATATACAGTCCAATACAATATCCGAAATGTAGATTCTTGTAATTTACTTTAAACTACGCTTAAAATACCCAATTACCCCAAAATGTTGGTAATAAATCAAAATGTTAACAACTTGATATAAGCATATTTTCAATTAAAAGATCCAATTAAATCGCAAAAGGAGTTGTTTTTGAGTTATACAACTTTGCGGCACTCGCTACATGCATGCACATTACCAGTTTTTGTTGAACTACCTCTCCCTTCCGATGAAATAGGAAAAACAGATAAAGAACGGTACGTGGGACCATTTTCGGAGTTCAACTGATTGGTCGTTTTAAAATCTCGCGGAATACAAACGATCCCACTTAAAAGTTTGATGCGTTCCGAATAAATTCCATTAGCGTTTTATGGTTTTACATTTTAAACAGATGTTTGGTGTGAAATTTCTGAAACGGATATAAACGCGATTAAACAATAGTCAGAAGCATATCATGAGAATAATATCAATTTTCATAAAACGAATTATCCGAAACTCCTCTAATAGCTCCAAGTTCTTTCATGATAAAAATACAAATAAAGTTGGTAACCTGGGTGAAAATATATTGATATGAACTAAAATAAATTGTACCACATTCAACATTATCCAGATAAATTATAATTTCGTAAACTTTATCATTATAAACGCAGTACACCTAAACAAGTCCTAACTTAATCCGCAAGTTGGTGCGAACGGCACAGCTGTTCTCTTATTTATTTTTACTCAACATAAAACTTACAACGAAACGCTTTCGGCGGTACATAGACGCGAACTTTGCGTGGGACTTAGAAGTTTTACACGTGTTTAAAAGAAACGAAAATGTACGATGCATTTTAAAATAAGCTCTCGCGTAATCATTAGATACGTAATGTTTTAGGAATTTCGAAGAAAATGCATAAATAAGTAAAAATGTTATCGTAATCGGAGTCAAAAAATTATTATTATTCAAATTTATTACAGATATTTCATTTCATTTCGATGAGGTAGGTAGTCTCGCAAATAGGCCACTTGATGGTAAGTATCACTACAACTAATAATCATTGAATTTATTAGATATTTAAACGATAATTAATGAACCAAGTATCTGGTGGGGGGCGTAAGATATGATATGTGATATGATATGTCCCCTAATGCCCGTAGTTGCGATGACTCATTCACACTTAAAACCGGAACTTAATAATACTTACTACTGTTAGGCGATAGAATATGTAATGCTTAGAGCTCACCAGGGTAGGTACCACTACCTACCCTGGTGAGCTCATACAAATATTCGATTCGAAGATACAAAAATATTTAGAAGAATTTCAGTATATCAAGCGTAAAAAATATTCAATTTAAAATTATTCGTAAAGAATGTTTACGTCCCGTACAATGTTGAAATGTTTATTCATTGTTCCAACGGTTATTTAGACAACAAACAGTTTTGTTGGTCTCCTCGGAAAAAGTGAAAACAGAGCAGTCAGTAATTGAAAACACTCCAGAATGGACGCAAGAACTTTGTCCATTTTCTTTTTACTTCTAACGCCAGTTGTTATTGTAAGTAGGACAAAGGGAACTCACTGGAATATACTATTTTCTTGTGAAAATTTACCAACTTAGACTTAATTTTAATTATCCTTTCAGTTAACATTTTTGTTACTTAGTTTTATATCGTGTACCTTCAATTTATCTCAAGTGATTACGTTGAAAACGTAACGTAACATAAAAAACTGTACCATTAAAATCTTAAGGAAATAATTGTACATGAGAGTACCTATTACATTTAAAGTGATTGTGAAAGAATCTACTACTTTGTTTTAATATTGTGTACTGGTTATTTATCTCAAGCAATTAAGATAAAGACAGGAGTGACTAATATCTGATTGACCATGGTAGTAGAATTAATTACATAATTATCTTTAAAGCTATTCAAGTGAAATCTTTAAGGAAATATCATACTTGCCTATTAAGTGCTATGAAAGGGCTTATAAATCTCATTAACTGAGAGCATTTTGAAGATTAATATTATTGATATGATCCCCAAGATAAACTGTGACAATTATATATTAATGGTTCATATTACCTCTTAAAATATAGTTTAAATTTTTAAAGATTCTATTAATTGTAAGTTAAATCTAATTTTCTTTAGGAACCTTGGCAAACACTGGATGCAAGGCCGAGTCAAGAAATGCGAAGACATTTTCACTACCATTCAAAACGACATATGTTACCTCGGGATAGTGGAAGGAAAAAGCACATAACAACACAAAGATCAAAAGAGTACAGAAAAAAGGTTTCGATTTTGAATGATTACTACTTAACGTAGAATTATAGAAAAAAAAACAACTTAAAAAACTAAATTGGTAGTCAGTTCAAATAAGATATTAAAGTAGTTTTTAAGTATAATAAGTTTATCAAAACTAAATGATATTTATAATTTAATTTTCAGCCTTCAGGGCATCTCAAACCACTTCAAGAAGATGATATGGAAAACGATGAAATAGTCTCTGTAGCCATTGGACCACCAGCTATACGACCAATATATGATAAAATGGTTAAATATCCGAACAAAACTTTTAATCGTACTACAAATTCTTATGAAACTGCAGCGTCGAACCTCGTTAAAGATGTTTTTGTTCAAATAGGAAGAGAGTTCTTGACGCGTCAAGTTAATGAAGATTTTGTATTCGGACAATACGTTGGAAATTCTATGAGAAATTTGACTAATGATTTGAGGCTAAAAATGCAGCATGAGATTTTGGATATAATAGTTAAATATCAAAAAATAAATCGTGAAACAGATGTTAATATAGTTCAAACAACAACAACAGCTTCGCCTGAAGAAAAGTTTGCGATGACCGTATTAAAAGATACACAAACTGAGAAGAAAACTGTAAACGATACTGAAGATGGCTGGCCTGATTTTACCAATTTAGCTAAGATTGTAGGTTAGTTATAACTATTTGCAATCATAAAAGTAAAGAAAATACTGTTATGTTTAAAATAGTGTAGATCATTTTTTTAGCTTTAAAAACATACTATATAAATTTACTATTATTTCATCAAATATGGAAATTTTTTTTTACTGAAAAAAGATAATTTGATTCTTCAAATAAATCACGACTTGCGTAATATAAGCGTGGATTGTATTTCCTTTTCTTCGGAATTGTTAATTTGACTTAAATATTTATATACGTGCAGTCCTTTCGAGAATTCCATTATATGAATCTTATCAAATTAACTCAATGTATTGATTTCAATATTATTACATTAAGCACATAATATATTAAATCCTAGACAAAATTTTGGGATAAGATCGTTTTTCAATATGCAACAACGGGGACCAATCGCACTATCAAACAATATATAGCAACCAGATATAGGAAGTATTTTTGGAAATTACAATTTTAAAGGAGGTGTAACTTTGTATGGATTTTACCCGTACGAAGTTAGGACGGATAGCTAGTATAGAAACGTGCCTCGCACATACAAAGTATTACAGAGCGGTGACAGAGAGCTCCATGCATTGTTGTTACAGCATACAGCTTGATGTATGACTAACACAAAAAAAAAACTATCACAAAATTTAAATTATTCTGCTACAACTCGCTCTTGCTGGCACTGTAAGTTCAATCTAAATGCATGTTTCCACGGATTGTTAACACCTAAACACGGACCGACGCTAACTCGACTTATCCTATCTAATACGGATCTGCCGGCTCCCATTACAGCGTTGCAAAGCAATTTGCCATCTGAAAAGGATATTTTTCTACTATTTTTATTCATTGCTCTGAATGGTCTTTCATGTTAGTCCGCACGACGTTAAGGCTTTTAGTTTTCAAAAGGATTGCTACGAAATGTGGTGGTTAATATTGACTTTGTATATAATGAGAACTACGAATAAAACTTTTTTGTTCTACGCATTCCTTTGTCTGCGTACTTTGAGCCATTCTTTAAATTTAATCTTTATACTGGTTATATTAATATTATATTTACATTAATTATCCATCCCCATACCTGATGAAGGAAATAAAGTTTAATGAAAAAGTTACTTATTTTAAAAATTGCCACCTCTTTTTCTTATTTTTATGTGATGTGTGTAAATAATATTGTAACTGAATATTTCGGTTTTACTAACGTTTTCTATCGTGGAATACTTGACATGTTTCGGAAAGACTACGATTCCCACCATCAGGCGGCGGACACGGTCGGCGACGTAAGTCACGTCGCATCCGGCGTGAAATGTGATATCGGATATTTAATAATAATATCATAATGAACACTTAAAGTTCAGTTAGTGATATAAAAAATGGTTACTTATGAGTTTTGCATTAAAGACATCAGTTAAAAAAAAAAATACTAAAATAAACTTCCAAAAGTTCTCTATGATCGTACTTGAAAAATATAAAATAGAATAATAAGACCCCATGATATCTGGACGCCAGATCCTGGATGGAAGATGGAGCATTGGACAGCATTGTTTTCAACTGAGCCCGAAGCTTATCAATGCTACTACCACCTTGGGCCACCTCTTGCCCAACGTAAAAGGGGGAAAAATCACCATGATATTGTATGTTGCACCTATACGAATTGACGTTCTCGCCGTTCAGATCAAGACCCTTCTGAGAAGACCATCATAAGCGGGCCAATCGTAGGGGCATCATGGTAGTATGCGCAAGCAATCCCGTGAATCCTCCGAAAATACAAAGTAGGTACCGCTGCTTTTGTGTTAGGTATTCCGGTGCAATGTGCGCTAGTGAGTTCCACAAACTCCCCACTTAACCCTGGCTGGGTTTTTTTAAATTAGTTTTTTTTTTATTACTGTTGGTACTCATTGCAATTACGTAGGGAAATAGCGTACTCGTAAACTGAAATGCATAAAAATTAGATCAGGACGGGTTTCATAATACGAATGCAATGATTAACGACTCTATGTATCTCTAGCGTGTGATGATTATGAAGTGCTCATATAGATCGTACTCAAGGACAGATTTTTCAATTTCGTTCCAATTTCTTTACCTACAGAGAGGTTTATCTAGGTGTTGAATTTTTTACTTCAAAGCTAATTAGAACATATTTCTTTACCATTAGGCAGTTGAAGGAGTATACTATTCTTCTTGTTGACTTCCAGGCAGGATATATTACATATATATATATAATTGTATTTAACTAACATGACTGTATTTTTAAATATTGAAAAAGAGTAACTACTGAGTTTCTTGCCGGTTCTTCTCGGTAGAATCTACATTCCGAACCGGGGGTAGCTTCTCTTAATATAGTATGTCAAAAGTGCTTATAAAAGCCTACTTGAATAAAGTATATTTTGATTTTGACAGCGTCTCTCTTATGTTTTTCTTATCTCAAATTCATATATTACCAAGTTTTATGTCTTGATAAACTGAAAAGACTTGCTTCAATAACGAGATCAAGTAAATGTTAAGTTAAAGTATGCAACAAATCCAGAATACTTCATTTGTTCTCGTTCCGATTACCGTATCGCAGATGATTTTATCTTTGAGTTTTGTGTGCCTTTTTGATAACTCAGATTTACGTAATATGCCTGCATGCATTTATTACCAGACAGTTTTATAATATAATTATTCATAAAACAATATTCATATACAAATATAAGTTTTCATTGGACTCTACGACGACGACGACATCTTAATTTACTCTGTTGTACCAATTGTTTTCCTTGGTATTCAGCCCGTCTATCCAGGATGGAATCATATCTATTATATTTGAAATATTAAGCTATGACGTTCTACGTTTTTTACAATATGTCAGTATACATTCTAGTTTCGCGTCATGTTTATCAATTCGCTCTCTAAATAGCCTAACCGATTCTTTTTTTTTACGATAAAATAGGATGACAATTAGTTCAAGTAATTGATGTTAGAGTTAAGTTTAGTAAATTTCGCAGAATACTTTTTTAGTCGGCCTCTTCTTTGAGAAACGACGGTTACATAATTCGTTCAGGTCATTTTTATTGTATATTGTATTGTATTGTATAGTTACGTAATGTTTGTCAAAAGATAATTATTGATATACTGTTTATAAAAAAATATACCTTTTAAAAAGTATGTTTTTTTAAGAAATAAGTAACAATAAAAGTCATATAATCTTGGAGTTGTGTAAGTGTTAAAGAAATCTTAAGAGCATTCTCAGCTAACATTTGTTAAGACTAAAATAATGGCTTCCGGAAGTGACGGCTTGTTAGCTTAAATTGTAGCTGAGACGCCCCGAAACTCGAAAGTTGCATTTGGCTTTTATTCATTTTACATTTAATTCCCATCTTAAAATCTTAATCTCATCCTCTACATCATACATAGCGCTAGATGGTGCAGTATAACAACTTTAATAAACTATGTTTTCTATAGATCTTTATTTCATAGAACTTGACGGTACATATTTTGTAAACTTACTAGAATCGTTATTCACGTTCCATTAAATAGTTTTGAAATATCGATATTTAAAATCTACGACTGTTTCTGAAAGCAGTCCCTAGCGAGAAGAAACTCGCATAGCTGCTCTTTTAAATAACCAGACTTACAATGAAATTTGTATACAAAATTATTGTTTAATCAGTCCTTTGTTGAAACCCGACCCTAAATCCAGGCGTCGAATTAAAGGAAACATAAACAGATACATACTAATGACATACAATTTTACTAGATGAAAGATATTTTAAGTGTATGTTTTTTTATGAATGAAAGCCGTAATATAATTGGTTAAAAAGAAATGATTTTAAATAAAATATAAAAAATATTCAAAGTTGGCATCGACTTCAGACAATTCGTAGTATATTTATTATATTTTAATTTATAAAAAAATAATATTTGAGTAACTTTTTCTGCCTGTTTCTACTGTTTTATACAGATGCTTCGTATCTTCTCAAAATTAAGGTTTGAAATTAAAAATATTTGACCGACACCATCAAAGGAAGCATAGTCAATATATGTCGAGCTATATCGCGATATATATCCGTGGTATGTCAGCCTTAAATGCGAACGAAAGGTTTAAGCTCATTTTAACTTGAACTGAAATTCTAAACCGACAAAAATACTTAAGTTTTCAACAAAGTTAATTCAAATATCTTATTGTTTCATTATGAATAGTTTTCATTGTAAGCGAAGTTTTCATTTCAAACTTATTACAGGTGATTTTTTCTTTCTTGGGTTGGCGAACCCGCGGTCGAAAACTACTGTACAACAAAAATAAAGTGCTAATCTTATATAAACAAGTAACTATAAGGTAGACATTTTAAATTATACTTTTTTATTTTACCGACCAATTAAATCCTTGCAATTCTCTAACAATATGAAAGAGTTGAGTTACAAAGGGAAGTATATCTTCTATTATATAAGACATTCAGCCGCCCCAGAGCGATATGAGTCTGTAATTATATCGGCGGTACAGTCAGCAAAACAAGTTATTGCATAAATAACATTCATCATATCATAATGAAAGTTATGTTCTAGAACATACTAAAATCTTAACTGTCAAATAAGTAACATAACTAAGGCTATATTCTTACTATTGAAAGAAACTCGCAATTCACAGAGAATTCATGTTTATGGAAATGTTCTTATTCCGATAAACAACACAAAGAATACAATGCATCCATCATGATGTTTAGATTTAGTTTATGGCCACATCCTATATGAACTAACGAACTGTGTCACAATTAAATATAAATATAATGTACATTACGCCTTGTATGTGGTCCATACTATAAGAACTCCTTTTGTTTAGATACACAACGTTGTCTCATCGTGGATTAGTTGATAAACATATTTCAACATTTCTTTAGATAAGACCGCTAAACAACGATATTCAGTATTGTTGGGTTTCGGCTGGAAGTTTGACTGAGCTGTGAGTAAGTGAAACAGGCGCTTAAAAACTTAGGTTCCAAGGTATAGATCTTAGGTTCTAAGGTTTATCTATCGGCAGTGGTGACAGCCGCAAAACAAAATTGGCCGCAGTTTTCCTCTACCGCAAAATGTATGATGAATTTTAAGCCCAAAAAAGCAGATGAAAACGTAGTGTTGCTAGGCCGTATTAGAACGAGCAAACTTTCGTCAAGATTCAAGAGTTTCAACGAATTAATTCTTTGCAGACTATATAAAAAAACTCGCCCCACAATTCTGATCGCATGTTAAATTAATAAGTACTTTAAAAACCTCAAATCAACAATAACACTAATATACATATTTAACATTAAACCAAATAATAATACAGCATGGTTTACACAGTTATCATAGCTTGTTTAATGTTCTTGTATCAATAAAAATTTGAATATAAATAGGGCAATAAAAGCCTGTTCAGCATCTTAATTGCCACTATGACAATTAGAATTATTCACCCCACTATCCGACATTCGTATCCGATGGTAGCTTTTGAATTACGCCTAGTAGACAATTCGTACTTCTTCACCTACTGTCTGTAAATTCAATCAAGCGTATGATAATGGGGAATCTACCAGCAAAAGCATTCCCAAAGAGTTAAAGAAAGAAGAGCTGACATGTCAGTTTTGTTCTTGCTGTTTAAACACTGCAACATTATGTTGCTAGTTAAAAAAAGAAGGTAATAATTTTATTGCCACCCACTGAACTAATGAGAACAATTTAATTTTCACGGATAATATTGAATACAGCTTAGTATGGCTGTGTTGGAAATTACGTAAAATCAATTACGATTAATTATAAAAATAATTTATCAAAATGTTTATTTATAAATTGAATTCAAAGAAAAAATATCTATAACATAAGAAATAAAGAGTACAAAATAAATACTCACAGTTTATTTAACTGTATATATTTATTTAGGAGATAAATTGTTTTCTTATATATCGGACTAACAAAATAAGGATTATTAATCTTTAAAAATAACTTTTATACGATAGGGCTACGATGAAGATATCGTCCTGGCCGATTTTGGCGACGTCGGCTAATCTCAATGGAAACCAAACAATTACACAGGACATATTCTAGGACACAAGTGTGTGCGCGGACACAGAAACACTCTTTATTTCCTCCTCCTCCAATGGGCAAGTCCGACACGACCTACGGAGTTCGGACGCAGAAACAACTGTTTTACGTGCTCTCCGCGGCACGGGAGTGTACTGTGTACTCTTCCAGAACTTCCAGATTCTGGGCTATTACTGGTAAGTTTTCAACTGAAAAACCCTTTTTTTCGGCCCTTTCTGGGGTTTGATCCCAGATCGTTATGATAAAATATTATTTGAGACGATAAAATTACGTGTATAATATAAAAGCAAATGCAGCCTTAAGTGCACTATTTAATGAACATAGTCAGTGTTCAGGATCGTGGGAGATTTAGTTTGAATTAACAAACTTTATCTTCGGTATTTGAAACCGAAGCCGAAGAACGAGATGGCTGTCTACTGGCTGTGGTTTAGCTTTTAGCTCAATAGCTCAAACAAAAGATGCCTCGATCTTGTTATCTATCAAAAGAATTTTAAATTATTTTCCTTTTTAAATGAAAAAATGTTTTTAAAAATAACAGGACAATCTTTCTAATTTTAAAAAAGTATTTACATTATGTTTTATGGCGTCTACCTCGATATTATTTTATGTAATTTGTTCTGGATTTATCATCCTCGGTTTCGGGTGCACTTTAGGGACTGGTCGTCAAGTGCTAGGGAGTAATGTCCTTCATTCAAGCTGGTTTTATACAAAATCTAATTAAATTCGATTCAGCGGTTTGGCCGCGAAAAAGCAACAGACAGACAGATAGAATTACTTTCGCATTTATAATATTTGAATAAATTATAATTTTTCCATATTATACACTGATGGCAAATACGATTTCATATTTATTTATTTTTAATTATGATTCATATATATATATGTATATATTTTCAATTGGTTTGAATATCAAACTCATATTAACGATAACATATACTATAATTAGTACATACTAATAATAACACATGACTTTCTCGTTGGCGGCTTTCTTGTACAGCTACAAGCACTGAGACCCGAGACCAGACAATTCCGCGTCAATACAATCAAAGACGTCAACAAATTCTCAGAATATAACAGGGCAGTTAGACCTCCTTGCTTAGCAAATCACTTGAAGACACAGCCCTATAATTAGAAGATCTAAGCCTGGTCGTAAGGTCTCGTCGTGACATAAGCCCTTAGAATATGAGGATTATAGAAATAAAGAGAATTTTTCGCTTCAATTATTATCATACTCTTATTAACTAAGATTATGTTAAAGTTATCTAGTTTCTTCTTCAAACACTTAACATTGAATGTCTTCGTTCTAATTAGACGATGTTCATGAAGTTTTTTAATTGGACTCATAGACTTGACTCCTTCGGTAAGTTCGAAGCAGGCAACTTATAGCTCGTTGTTCTACTTGATATAACTTTAAACACTTTATAGAAAGTTGCTTAACGTTGGATGTGATCAATTTTTGTTTAACTACGACGATGAAAATTAAGGTTGTCTATTCCTATATATAATAGTTACCTATAAATAGATATAATAGTTACCTACAAAAAGAGCCGAGATGGCCCAGTGGTTAGAACGCGTGCATCTTAACCGATGATTTCGGGTTCAAACCCAGGCAGGCACCACTGAATTTTCATGTACTTAATTTGTGTTTATAATTCATCTCGTGCTCGGCGGTGAAGTAAAACATCGTGAGAAAACCTGTATGTGTCTAATTTCAACGAATTTCTGCCACATGTGTATTCCACCAACCCGCATTGGAGCAGCGTGGTGGAATATGCTCCAAACCTTTTGCTCAAAGGGAGAGGAGGCCTTAAATCATTCTAATGTTTCTAAGGAGTAATAATGTAGTTCAATTAAATTTTCAAGGTCATCCCTAAGCAACGCTTTATGTATGATTTAAGGTTTATTTATTCTCTATTTTCCTTAATGTTGCTTAGTTGTATAAAAAATATTATCTGTATTGTATTGTATCATACAAATGAATCTATCGATTTATAACAGTACTAATATATTTGCTTAACAATATCTAAGGGTAGGGAAGAAGCAATCCCTATTGCGATGGAGTTCTATTCACCTCTACCGAATTTATACGACAGGGATTCGCCAACTATGGATATGAATTTTGTCGATAATTGTTCATAAATATACAATTGTTATTGATGCCGTCTCTTACATCGTTCGAAATTAGCAATCAACAGCTATGAATATTAATTCGTATCATTAATATATGTTTGTCATCAATTTAGTCCCTGTCTGTGAACGTGATCAATATCAAAATCATTGTCAATTATAATATCGTTTTTGATACGTCTGCTAATATATTCAAATTGTAATATATCATAGTTGTGAATTCTGTATAGATATTTTCTTGAATTGCAATTTACTGTCTTCCGATTAGCAATAAAGAAAATTATTTTATTTGAAACGCATAAGAGAATCATGTACTTGCACAAAATTTTGATCATCATTGAAGAATTGCATCAACCTTTATACTCGGTGATTAATATGGTAAAAGCTTTTTTATGGCCAAGAATAGGAAACCTTAAAAAGATATCGAGTCCTGTGTTACCATCGCTTCAGACACTCACCATTGCCGGCCACCACTCTGGAGAATGGACCAGGGACCAATTATTAAAAATAATTTATCTCATTCTTGGTGTTATATGTTAACACCGTAAAGAAACCTGCACATTCTGTCGGATGAAATTCTGTCACATATATATGTAAGCTCCAAACTCCTCCTCAAGGGAAGACCAAGCCTTAGCCCAAATATTTAAATTTTGAGTGTCGACTTATAAAGTAGTATCTTAATTTTGTTTGGAATTGCAAAGATTATTCACAAATATAAAAACAAAAAAACCGTAAAAAAATACCTAAGAGAACGCTGGAAATATCAATTTCTGAAGAATTGGAATTCCAAAAATCTAACTAAATAACTCTATTTCTGAACAAATCAACCTCAAACTGATTCAAACGGAAGCTTAATATAAAAATATTCGCCCAAAATAATCTAATAATTCACTAAAAGTATAACGATATTTTATTCAGATTTACTCAATAATTTCTTATTCATTCCACGGAAAATATTGAAAAGCGTCGTAAAGAAAAAATCTACGGTAGAATATTTCAAGTGAAGTTGAATTTTGCGGCCATAATTGGCAGTTGCAATAACGTTGCGCCTAAAAGCAAACAGCAATAAAAAGAAAAAGTTGCCGTTCCCTGGGAAAGGTGGGCTGTAGGGAAAGGTGAGGAAATAGTGTCAGCGGTTACTGATTTTACTAGAAATAATAAATATTTTGGGTCATCTGGAATAAAAGGCTAATTATAGGCATATATAGTACGCAACAATTGTAGTAACATTTGAAACAGGGACATCAGTTATGTATGCGCCCAAATTGCTTTTCATATAGCTTGTTAACAAAATCTTTTACGGCAAACTGTGCCAATATTATTTAGGGCAACTATTAACTGACTTCACTTAATGACTTTTGGTCTTTTATTGATTGCTACTTACCTAATTTTTAAATTTGGAATATGGATATACTTTTAAATTTTAATTGTTTTTTAGTTAATATTTTGTACTAATGCATAAATTGGCAATTTTTTAAGCTAGGTTTATTCTTTTAAACTGCTTTATGAAAACCCTTTGTTTAAGCATGGGAGCGACAATACAGTCTAGTACACTAAATTGTATTTTTTAACTAAAAAAGTATTTATTAAATCTTTATAATCTTGTACTGTATGTACACAAATAGTTATCTATTTAAAATAAAAAAGTTGTAACTCTCGTCAGACTATTCATCAGTCGGGATAGTAAAAAAAATATTAGTTAACATCGTTATATCGACACAGATTTTTTTCCGCTATTTTGCAAAATTCACAGACGTCATCCAGATATTTGCTGAGCACGTGCGTAACGTGTACCTACAGCAAATATCAGATTTTTATTTATTGCATTTTTATATTTTAAATATGAGCGATTTATTGGACAGTATCGCTGACGGCGTTCGTATTGCCACTATAAATAATGGCACAACAAGATAAGTAGCGGCCTTGTCAAAAGATATAAAATACCTATATTTATTTTTTTGTCGTGTGTCTTATTTATATTTTAACCTGTTTCTGTTTCGCTCGCCTGTGATTGGTGCAAGTGTTACTCATAAAAAGAACCCTATGTAGTATTCTTGCAGATAACCTAATTGTGCCTAATTTCCCGTTCAGCCAATCTGAACTGAGTGTGAGTGTACTTTAATAAAAGGCCGGGTAAAATGTTATTAGATATTTAATCAGTGATCCTAGTCGTAGAGATATATTCTTTAGTAGGCCTAAGCAGTATCTATTGTTGTATTTTACCCGGAGTTATAATAACAGCTGGGCTTAATAGCAATTGTCGCCATGTAAAAATACAATAAAAATCTCTTCGAATAAAATATATTATATAATATACCTTCGGGAATTAAGTAATGGTAAATTTTGAATGATCGGTTTTAAATTCATGTTGCTGTTAATAAAAAACGAACATTTGGTCTTGTATTTATTTACTACTCTAACTAATTACTAATTTAATCTATTAGACGACTACATGATTATATTATTCATTTGAAATAGGTAAAGCTTGAAATAGACAAAGATTTGCAACTCAATCGTTCAAACGGGAACAAAACATGATTATTGCTGTTTGACGGTAGAACAGAAGGTATGTATTGTGATACCCTTTCACAAAAGAATCATAGAAAAACTTCAAAACTATTTATTTGTAAAATTAATAACAAATTGAGCCTTAAAGAATATTAGAAAACTTATTATTATTAGTATGTCAATGTTTATACTAATATGTTCATTGTATGCATTTATTATATAAAATGTTAAAAAAAAATCTGCTTATTTCCCTTACTGTTTCTTCTCAAATCTGAGATGTTTCTTTCCGAACCGGTGGTAGATTTTTGAGTGTCATATTTAACTACTAGTATATCAGATAATATAAAAGTTATAATGATAGAAATCTTTGTTAGCTTTTGACATTTAAATATTTTAGTATTGCCAATAGAATTATTAAATTCTAAAATCGCTAATAATGACACCCAACCCATTCTAAGCAGGATATCTTGGTAATACACTCACGGTAAATTAATTTCTTCCGCTTCAAGACCTTTTTACTTGAACAAACATTGTTAATTATTGGAACACTTCGTTGAGTTCACTATAAATAGACCACAAATAAGTAAAGGTTTAAGGTAAAAAACATACCGTTTTAATACATTTTTTTACGATTTACCTATGTAGGTAGACGGGCAAATGGGTATGATGATAAATGGTCACCACCACTCATAGACATCGGCGTTGTAAGAAATATTAATGTTAATGTACTTGTAGTTAGCCAGTACTGACCCTTCTTACCAGTACACAACAATAATCAGTATTGTTGGTGTGGAAAATCTGAAGACTGGGTAGGCCCTACCCTGAAAACATTACCACCAAGTATAGATATTTAGATTTACATTTGGAGGAGGCTTTTACCGCAAAAGGCGGCCCTTACATAGAATAGAAAATATACATTAGAGAAAAAAAACAAAAATAGAATAAATAAATAAATATACTAACATATTTAAAAAAAAAAACAACATACTAAAATAAACATAAACGATGAAACTGTTATATATGACTAATAAGGGAAATAAAGCTTTATTACTATTATATTATACATATTTAGAAGAAAGACATTATATTTATTCCTCATAGCAAATTTTTTTCCTGGTACATGATTGCTATGCTACGGATGTTATATACACCGCTCAAGACCTACACCAAAAAAAAACATCACAAATTTTCGATACTCTTACATTAGCCTACAATCACACTGATTTGAAAACCCTAACAGTCAAATGTGATTCCAAGATACATTCGTTTAAGGCTCCAATTTGCATAAAACAGTGGTTATAACGCATGCATCTTAAACGATGATTTCGGGCTCAAACCCAGGCATGCACCGCTGAATTTTCATGTGCTTAATTTGGATTTATAATTCATCTCGTGCTCGGCGGCGAAGAAAAACATCGTGAGGAAACCTGCATGTGTCTAATTTCAACGAAATTCTGCCACATGTGTATTTTCAACCAACCCGCATTGGAGCAGCGTGGTGAAATATGTTCCGAACTTTCTCCTCAAAGGGAGAGGAGGCCTTAGCCCAGCAGTGGGATATTTACAGGTTGCTAATGTAAAAAAAATAAATAATAAGATACAGGCTATATGCTGTGTCGACCCTTTATCAATAAAATAATATATTCATATCAAATTATATTTTTAAGAAAATATTACCTTTTTGCTTAATCAGTGTGCACTTACTAGTTAATATGTGCTTTCATTTCATTGGTTAATATCTTTTTATTTTGTAGTAATTTATGTCCTTTCATATTTTTGTTCATGTTTTTATTTTAAAGATATGTTAATGTAGAAGTTTTTTGTTATAAATATGTGTGGTGTAAACACCTGTGGTGTATCAAAATGTACAAGAACTCATTTCCTACTTTTACTAATAACTTTTGAATATACTGATTGTGTTTCGAAAATCTATAAATAAATAAAAATATTCATATATAAACTAATAGAACACGAACATATCGTATAAGCGATCACGCGTGTCCTAAAATCTCTTTAGTGTTAATTCAACTCTTTATCGTCACCAGTTAATGCATAAGGGCAAATCAAATACGCAAAAATAGGTTCTCTGTTGTCTTATTAAAATATTTTTTTTATTTAAATTAGAAGGTAAGACTAGGCAACGATCCAACTACACGCAGCCTTTAATTCATTAATTGGCTAGATAAGATAAGATGTTACTCGTTATCAAATATCAAGAATCGCGTATCAATAATTTCTTCATTATACCTTTGATCTTATTACAAAACCTAATGTTCCTAAACTAAACTAGACGTGGGAATCATCAAAAGTTTCAGGTTTAGTGTCATATAAAATAAAATAACAATCTGTAGATGTTCCTTTAACATATTACAGTGCTTCAATTCTTGATAGACACACATGCGGCGGTCATTAATCCAGCACTTGCAGGTTTCCTCACGATGTTCTCCTTCACTGCCTAACACCAAATAAACACAAATAAGCCCATAATAATTCACTGATGGCTGCCCATTGTTGCAGTAATTTCTTGGAAAGGATAAAATATCGAGTTTTTTCACCAGTTTTTATCGGTGCTAACTTTAATTTAACATTTCAAAAGAACTTATAATACCCTTATATCCTTTCCTTTCACTTCATCTTAAAAAAAAAAAAATTCCCACTACGTTGCATTTGCGCTGTGGATCACTTGGATTGTGGATTTTGGATCATTGATAAAATTAATATCTAGCCTGACTAATAATACACAAAGCTTGATCCTTATAATAAAGTCTTATCATATAAATTAAAAGATTTAAATGTTCTCAACATTTTGAAGGAATATTACATTTAACATAAAAGCTGCACTTCAATCAAGCCACTATCAAACATGCAATCGTAATCACTATTAATAGTAACATTATGTACGTTGGTTTAATGAATCTGTTATCACAACATGGATTGCTATCAGGGTTTATTGATACTCTAAAATCACATCCCGCACGCTGTGAACCGAAACAGAGATCAGAATATCAGCTATGTGATAAATAATAAGCGACTGTTATTATCAATGGATACTATCAACTAATGGGTTTTTGGAAAATCAATATTTGGTCATTATAAAGGAAATGAAGATAAAGTTGTAGCGCTTGAAAGGTATCGTGACATTTATAAAAGCCTAGATACTGAATCTACGACCATGATACTTATGGCGGTTAGAGCAGCCATTCCCAAATGAACATACGCTTACGCAGGAGATATTACTTTGCTTGTGTGTGTGCTCCAACAGATACACTCTAATAATCCGATGAGAAGGGAATCAGACATGACCTAAATGTGTTCAGACGAAGGAGACACTCTCGTTTCTTGGAAACCTAACCTAACAGCGTTAGGCTAGGTTTCCAAGAAGCGAGAGTATTAATTGCCAACTTCCAAGCTTCGATGTGCTTCTCTGACTTTATTGACAGAAAAACCCAATAATATTTTATACGACCGACCTGAGTGTGATTCTTTAAGAATTCACCGCGTACCTCACTTGTGAAAAGTTAATAATAGACTTACGACATTTTGATACGACATTTTGATACGTATCTCTTATAAATTTTAGTATAGTCAATGAAGCATATCACATTCTGACATTATAAGCTCGTGTTTTCTTTTTACAGAATACCAGGACCTTGAAATATGAACCCCTTAAAGCTAATCCCTAAGCGAGATGGCCCAGTGCTTAGAACGCGTGCATCTTAACCGATGATTTCGGTTAAGGTTCAAACCCAGGAAAGCACCACTGAATTTTCATGTGCTTATTTTGTGTTTATAATTCATGCTGTTAATGTAATGTATTGTAAAAGCTATCCACTAGACTAATGAGAAAGTCAGATCTACGAGCATATTGAGTAATGACATTATATAAATAAATACATGTGAATTAAAATAAAAAGTATTTTGTTAGGAAACTCTTTATCAAATTTGAAATATAATGGCCCCTTAAGATAGTATATGTCCTGCCAAAATGCATAATTCCATTGGGATACGAACTTAGCCCGAATTTATAACGCTTCAACGAAGTTTAATCAAACTTCGTGCAGATCTGTGTGTGTTTGTACTGCGACTTCATACGAAACATTAATACTAACATTTGTACTAAACTACGTTTCAGTTATTGGATTGGAATGAAAATTAGGGTATTAAGTTAGCTTTAACATGGATGAACACACATACTTTCTTTTATGTCGTAATTACATTTTTTTTTATTTCAAATACGTTTGTGGATTAGCAAATGGGTGACTTAACGGGATGTGAATTCGAATTCGAATTAAATCTCTACTATGTTAATACTTCTATACTAATATTATAAATGTGAAAGTAACTCTGTCTGTTTGTCTGTCCGTCACTCTTTCACTGCCAAACCAATGAACCGAATTTGGTGAAATTTGGTATGAAGCAAACTTGAACTCCAAGAAAGGACATAGGCTACTTTTTTTGACCAACATATGACAACAAACCCCCTTAAACGTGAGCAAAGCCGCGGATGACAACTAGTCAAATATATTTTATTAAAGTAAACTTTACAATAGCGCATTTTTGAATCGTCAATATTTCAACTCTACCACCGTTTCGGGAAGCAGCCTCTAGAAGAAACTGCAAGAAACTCGCAAAGTTGCTCTATTCAAACAAATCAGATTTACAATTGTGTTAATATTCACAATGATTATTCTTAATCAGTCCTGCGCTGGAACTCGATCCCAAATCCAAGCATCTTTTTTCAAGAAGTATTTTATTATACATATATGTGTAATATACGTAATACCGTTGCCCAAAATTGCCCGTTATCTGTACCGTTGAAAAGTTGGGCAACAACTTTTCATTTCTAGTTAAAACCGCTGATGATAATATTTTTTATGGTAAATTGACTTGATTCAATGCCCATTATTAGCTTCAGAATAAGGAACTCCTCAACAGCATACACACTTTTTTTTAAATTCTGTAGCATGTTTTTAAAATATATTTTTTTTACTATTCATTTGTTTCTTTTACTTATTATTTATTTTGCACCTGCTACGCTGAGCGTATAATATAAAATAATAGTTAGTTATTTTATTTTTTATGATCTCGGTAGGCGGACGAGCTAATAGGTCACCTGAAGGTAAATTGTCACTACCGCCCTTAGACAATGGCGCTGTAAGAAATATTAACCATCCCTTACATCACCAATGCGTCACCAACCTTGGGAACTAAGATGTTACGTCCCTTGTGCTTGTAGTTACTTCAAACCGGAACACAACAATACTGAGTACTGCTGTTTGTCGGTAGAATATCTCATAAGTGGGTGTTACCTACCCAGACGGACTTGCACAAAACCCTACCACCAAGTAAAGTAATAATGATTAGTTATCCATTAATTTAATTTAATCATTTAATATTCATAGTTATGACATCTAATTTTTTAATACGAAGACTCCCACAGATCTCATTAATTAGTTAATATTAGTTAATTCCTGTCAAATGTACCTGATAATTATTTTACGCTCAGCGAAGCGACGGATTTGTAGTATATGTAAATTATAACATAAATATGGGTTAATATTAATCTAATCTAATAAATTATTTATATTCTAAAAACTATTTAATGTGTAGAATAATAGTCTTATAAGTCAAAATTATTTTGACAACAACTGAAAAGTCGCTCCAATTATGATTTAACAACGAATTTTCAACAACATAACCAATATTGTTTTAAGTCTTGTACTTAACGCCTCATCACAACGACGGATACAATTTTTTTTGTTCCAATTTTAAATTATTAGAGGAGTCACATAAGTCACCACACTCCAAAGTGGTTTGGTGAGCGAAACACGTCTCATTAATGCTTGCCGGTGTATAAATACGCGATCTTCGTTTGTGATACACGAGTCATTTGATACATATTTACATTTCCGTATTTAAAGAACTGTTATCAAAACAACTTATACATTTGTAAACAGCGGTATTTATTTAACAAAATTACAAATTACCTTCGCGAGCATCTTATTATTATTACGAATGTAATGCTCAGTAATTTGGTTTAATTCAGCGTTTCATCTAGACTGCTCCTCGTTAACGTTTCATCAGAAATTCGATTTCACAAAAGCATACCCATTTCCGTAGCGCAGCAAAGAGCGTACTAAAATCGCACGATTCCATTGAACTCGAACTGTGCAATTTGAAATAGAACAGTGAAAAGCCTACAATTCGTCACCTACGACAGCTTATTCTCAATAGTCACGAAATAATAGCCCTACACGTTCCTAAATATCTGGAGCAAGCATTAAAAAACCTTATGACTCACGACATAATGTTCACAGTCTCCGCAAAAAGCGAAATGTTGGCAAAAACGACATGACCAGTTCAAAATGACCCCTGATCGTTAGTCTGAGGTGATTATATTGTAGAACAATTTTCATAGAGCGAGAGATCAATGTTGTGTGGATTTAAAGAGAAACACATAGTACGTCAGCAAAATCGCAACATTGGATAGGGACAAAGTGCATCTAGTTGGGGGGGTTACAATATGCCATCAATATTGGCTCCCCCCTCATTCAAAATGGCGTTGACGTGGAGAACTCGAGACAATGACAGCGCAAGTGACGCAATTCAGAACCAGTAATGAATGGATATGTTTTATTTACCTTACGAAGATTTTAATGGGGAGAAGCTAAAACTCCTATTGTCATATTCAGTTATTAAGAATCCTCGTTTTGTAATAAAAATAATAATGAAGTTCATCACTGACGTCGTGACGTCATAATGTCATATTATAACGTGACGTACTTTATAACAGGAAGCGTCTTATTACAGATATCGTTAGTTATATTAATATAACCTACATATGTGTAATATAAAAATCTAATTATCACTTGCGGGTTTTGCAAACCTGCAATTAAGTACCAAAGTACAAAATGTCTATCTAATTTAGTATTTAATAATAAAAGTATGATCTGGAAAATTGATTTAATTAATTAGTATCGGATACGCGTTGCTATATGTAAATCATAATGTGTAATAAAATAATAGTATTTTTTTAAGTTGGGATAAATATATATTCTCATACTTCCGAAAAAAAATCTATATATTTCACGTTTGTAAGGTCTTTTTGCAAACTCATCAGAGTAGATACTATTCCATCATCACCTATATATTATGAGTGAGCCAGTGTAACTTCAGCTACAAGACATGCATAAGATCATAGGTCCCAATGTTGATGGCTCATTGTCGACGTAAGGTACTATTAAGATTTGTAAGTGCCAATCTCTATGGGCAGTGAAGGTCACCAATCCGAAATACAAGTGTACCAACCGTCTTTAAAAAAAAGCGCTGTCGGTAAATAAATATTTTTTTCTATAGTTATTGGTCGTGATATATTTATTATCAAATTTTCAGTTACTTACTTGTTATTGACGAACAAGATATAGATTTAGATTAGTTGTTATATTTGCGTTGTATGTCAGGAAACCATACCCTTAATCTTTGTAATGAGAAACCAGAAGCGTTATTTTGTAAAAATCTTCTAGAAACTCACTATAGAACACTTTAAAAAGAATTATGTGCGCAAATGTATGTGCACTCTTTGGTTCAGAGTTCAGGCACAGAACCATTGATTTTACGTACTTTCCGAAGCACAGAACTGTAAACCACTGTTAATCAAGTCAACAGTCAACTTTAATGGTCGAATATGGTTGCAACGGTACAATATGTAATATTAAAACTAAAAATAAAAATAAATACTGGGAGAGTGATTCTGACTCGCACGCTAATGACTCAGTACGACCAGACAGACAGACAAACAGACACTGTTGTAACAAAATTTATGTATATTGTAGTAGTATTGAAGCAGGACGTGTTTTTGTCATATTTTTTTTCACATAACAATCGAAATCGTTGATAAATTAAAAAATATACCAATACATAGTTAGTTTTAAAACATTTTAAAGTTTAAACTAACATGCATCCAGTTCTGTTGCGGAAAACGGAAACATTTCCACGAATAAAAATACAAAACAAATCTGCGGAAAAACTACGGTTTTGGATATCCGATAGATAGACTTGTCTACTGCACACTTTCTTGGGACTTGTGAGCCAGGCGTTCTAAACATTTTAATTTTAAATATTCAATATAATGAGCGTTTTTTTATTCGTATCTATCATATCATTTATATTAAGTCTATTTGGAATACCGGATGATTTTTGTTAGACTATAAGAGAACCAAGCTTGGCAAATGCCTTCGCGTGTCTCATTTAAAGCAGCTTTGTCAAGAGTAGCAGTATGAAAAGCCTTGAAAGGTCAAATAACAAGTAGACTAAATAGCAAATATATGGGTGGCAAATCACTAAAAAACATCCAAGAGCGTCCAATTAGCTAAGAACGAGAGGTGTCAAAACGATCCCGCAGCCTCTATGTTCCGTGTCTAGGATGGCCCTTGCAGATTTTATAATAAGTAAGAGTCCAATATCCCCATTGAAACGTGTATATTGAAAAAAAAATACAGATGTCCAAAAAGAGCTTCCATATTTCAAACCTTCGGTGACATATGATCACGTCATGCATCCATGCAGCGTAGAATCCAACAGCAAATATAATTCCAAGGAAAGTTGGTGTTCGATTGGCCGTAATTGTTGGCCAAATCTGTATTTCATGCAGTTTGCATATTACTCCAAATCCAAAAATGAAATTCTAATCGATTAACGCATAATAAAAGTGAAATAAATATATTATACATAAACATTCTTTTCATACTACAAAAACTCATCTTTCTCTTGTCAGTACACCAAAAGGAATGTCTCATAAATAAAAACAATAATCCGATAATAATTAGTAAAGATAGAGAGCTATTTAATATGTATAAAATTCTCATTAAACATTTATAAGCTCATTAAGCTAGGCGCAAACAACGCTAACAGTGCTTGCTCATAATTAACAGCGTGGTAAATTTTTAATGCTATCACGATTAGTTTAAACCTACTGCTTACTTTGCTTAATTATGTACATCCTTAATTTATATTATTAAGTGCTAAGAATTCGAAATTTAAAATGTCATTGTTTGATAAAAATTATGAATTGAAGGTTCCGATGAATACTTAAAATAATCTATGAAAATCCTTCCAAAAGTAAATAGTTATTAATATACAATGCTTGATTCCTGATATTTGAAATCATGAAATATATTCCCTTACGAAATTGACGAAAACGAAACGGTTGTTCTACCTAAGGCTTATGATTCGTAGGAGTTTTTAGTCGATAGAAAATTCAAAAACAAAACCCGTTTTCCTTACAAAGGCAGTAATTGTCAAATGGCACTTTATGAAACGGTTGGGCACTCCAACCTAAGACTGCAGCACAAAGCTTGATACAAGCGCAATACTATAAACCTATCGTATTGAAAAAAAAAAACTGACTTTCAATCAATCAATGTAAATGTTGCATTTTTGCTTCATCGAATCAACTATCAAAACAGAAAAGTGCTAAAATTTACACAATGTTTCTATAAGATTGACATAATATCGCGATACAGATACGATAAAACTATACGACTATTCAAAACACACTTGTAATTAATACAGTTACGATATATCAATGTAGTGGTATTTAATATTTAATGACTCCAGTAACTGATACTGCCGTAAAAATTAAGAATCAGCCCGTAAATATATCACTGGCAGACATGAGTATCCCTCCTTAAGGAGAAAAGTTTCTTATTCTGACTACTCCATTGCAGATATATTACAAATTATCTTTCTCTGTCTTCTATTAAATTCAATCAAATTGAAAAATAAGACGACTATTTCGGAAAACATTTAAACAATAGAATAGTTCGTATTATGGGTATTTCTGAAAATATGGTTACTCCCAAAGAAAGTTAGAATTAGGCAGGCAATTAACCGTAAAAGTTTGCCTAATTTCCTTTAAATGTACACCTCCATATTATTCGAATAATTTGATCCCAAATAATTCGAGTAATGTCGATAAAAATTAAAGCTCAAAATGAAGTTTTTACTTTTGTTACTTAACTAGAACTTACCAAAATTACTTGGTGAAAAGGTTGAGAACCACAGTCTCAAAGTTTATTGCAGTACCGAGCTCTAGTAAACAAGGAACGCCTTAGACAAAGGAAGCAATATCGGGACTCTTTCGTGTTGAAACAACCGGGTCGGCTTCATCAATTGCTTTCAGACATATCATGTGATGCACTTCAACGGGTTAACACAAGCTCTGGATACAAATCTTTACTAATAAATGAAAATAGGTCATTTTTATTATGCCCAAAAGAAAACTTCTAAATCAACATATACTTTTTCTTATTAGGGTTTTAGGCTTTGTATCACCCACTAGTCAAATTATATTTCCCGTTTAATCCCGTTTAGTTAAGTAGTTTAGTTATTAAGGTTGATGGTGCATGGATGTAAGGAATGGTTAAAATTTCTTACGCCGCAAAGATGAGCACTTACCTCAAGTGCCTCATTTGACAGTTTTACCAATGCTTTAAAATAAACATAAATCATACATACAAATCATATCAGGAGATGCAACGCGTTTTGGAGTTTGTGTAAATAAGTAAGTAGCTGCGCTTTGCATTTTCGCTTTAAATTTAACTATTAACGTTACATGCGTGAATTTTACGTCCTTATATGAATGTAAAAATATACTTATTTAATTCAAATGGTCATACCACAGTAGTAAATTTGAATATAAACTTGATTTATCTTTGACGATAATGACTTGTAATGACAAAGCTAATAGCGTTTTAGAGTAAAAGTATTAATTAGTTTATTAGCCAATAGAATAACGATAACTTATTAATAAAATGTAATTAAAAACTTTGATCTTGAAGAAAAATCAACGAAAAGAGAAATAAATACAATACACTCATCATAGCGTGTAATACTGAGACGCTTATTCAATTGTATGTAATTAAGTCTATTCGACATTTTCTCTGAACATAAAAATACTCACTGATTTGAGCTGTTGCAAGTTTGGGATCATCCCAGTATAAATAAATTAATTAATTATGAATAAATATAAAATAATTAATTAATATTGAAAACACGACGAATTTTATGGCTACGTGTCTGCTTAATCAGCCTTCCTTGTTGATTCTTTTGCTAGTCATTCTTCAAAATATAAGTTAATCGTTTGAATATAAACATAACTCTCATACTCTGGAACAACTGTGGCAAAAATTTTGTAAGCTTATAATTTCTTAATATTAATGATAATCTAAGTTTTTAAATACGAAAAAAAAACGTTAAATATTCTTTAGTTGAAAATACATTTGCATTTTTCGCAACCGTACTTAACTGGATTTTTTTATATCGAGAACTATTACACATATCCAAGTACACCGAGGCTACATTAATCAACGCTGTAACAAGTTATGACGGAATGAAAAACAATATTAATTAAAACTTTTCCAACACAACCTTCGATCTGTATTCTCAGCTGCAAAATAAAGTAGTATCGTCATCGTGATTCTCGGATGAACATTTTAAATAAAAAAAAAAAATCTGGCTGTCAAAGAAAAAATCACTAAATCTATTTTAAATATCTACTCAATCTATTTAAGAAAGTTTTTTTATGTTATAGTGGGCAAACTAGCAGGAGGCTCACCTGATGGAAAGTGATGACCACCGCCCGTGGACATCTGCAATACCGGGGGCCTTGCATGTGCGTTGCCGGCCTTTAAGAAATGAGTACGCTCTTCTCTTGAAGGTTCCCAAGTATATATGCAAACTTGTCTTGGTGTCGATAGAGTAATATGGTAATATAATTATATATATTATATTACCCTAGCGTCCCTTCAACCGACAGTAGATTATTTTGTTAAGCATCAGTACTTTGTACACCGATTTGAAGGCTCATTTTCTTTGACCTGTGTTTTTATTTTAATACAAAAAAAACCAAGACGGCACAGTTGCTACAGCATTACGTGTTCAACCACGTCAAGTAGTGAGTTTTCGTTTACTTTGTGTTTGTAATGTTGGTCTCGGTGGTGAAAGAAATTATCATTTAGAAATTTGCGTGTGTCGCATTAAAGCAGCGTGGTGGAATACACTCCAATGCTTCTCCTCAAGAGATTCGTGTTATGGGAAAGAATATATTGTGACGAAATCTGCATGTATCAAATAAAATTCAGGTAGAGTTTTATCATTCTCATTGGAACAGTAAAAAGTTTGGTGAATCCATCGTCATTGGAGCAGCGAGGTGAAAACTGGAATAAACTTTAACCTTTCTCCTCGACATTGACAGGCTGCTATTTTACTTAAATTGAAAAATATGTTTTGTTATGTCGAATATTTATTTTATGTAATTAAAAAAAAAAGAAAAATCTACGTTCAGATAAGCATATTTATATAAAATATAATTCTTAGCATTCGATCAACATAGCCATTAATTACGTAATGTATGTTAACTAAGTACTCGACCCAACATAAGATCTCTGAAGCGATAACTTAAAGTTTGACAATAAGAAAGGTTTCTGCAATAACAATAATAATGAATTAGACCTTTGTAACTATAACTTGCAGCTGAATTGTTACATTAAATACCTTTCCCAGTAAGCCATAGGCGTTCAGCACTGATTTAGAACAATGGACCGTGGATCAAGGACAATCTAAGGGGTTTCAGATGACTAGACAGTTCGTATACTGATAAATTTGTCAGGCTTGTCATCTGTATATATACATAATGAACAATTATATATATTAGAAGTTATCAAAAGAGGCCAGTCAACGAACACGGACTTCTTTTGTTTTTCCAACTTCACGTTGCTATGGTTACGGTAGTAGTGGTTATCTGTCAGTGTGATGTATCGATGTGACCTGTATATTATTTATATCGTAATTAGCTAATTTGAATCGTTCCTTTTGTGTCTTGTTAAAATTTCCTTAAATTTGTGATATCGAGTATAAGTATTATTTTTAATGGCTATGGGAAAATAAATAGCTCTGGAAGAATTGTTCAAAATTTTGATATTAAAGGCGACGCAGGCTTATAAACTTCATTCAATGATAATTTTTTTCTGGTTAGACGGTAAATGTTTCATAATGAAAACTTGCCTTCTGTAGTTCGATAGATAATCTTTCTATCATACTATTATTATGGTGAGTCAAGTTTTCTATAATGGGTTCGGTTTCAATAAAAAAAAAACTATTGTTTCTGTAGTGTATCTATAGTAACATATAATTTAGTATTAGATTAATATTTTATATTATCTGTGTATTTATGCATCTGTCATCTTGAGTGACACACATCGCGAAAGCGCGGGAAAAGAGGATATATAAAATGGACGCGCGGTGCAGACGTTGTGTGTGCACGGCGAGCTGATAAATAAATATAATATTTATTTTATATAATTGTTAAATCGACTTTACCTGTGAACATTACATGAACCTTACGGCTATTATTTATATTTATGAATTATACTATAATATTATTATTTTAGGTAATAGTTTCAGAACGGACATAGCCTATATATATATATCTGGTACATTACATACTTTTTGATAAAGCGAGCCTTTTTGAATATTAGATTAGCTTTAAATCAATTTGCATCTTTCAATATATAATTATAATAATTCAACATCCACGCGATATAAATAAACTTAGTTCAGAACAAAATAATTTTATTATACCTGTCTCTCTAGCACCCTGTATTAACTAGAGCGTGTTCGTGTTCGCTTCGATACCTCCCCTTACGATTATAGCCCTCCTGCGTTATAATGTTCGCGTATAATTATAGAAGACCATAACTAGCACATCAAATTTTAAAAATTAAAAACAAAAAAACTTTTTTTATTTTATGTTATAAACAATGTACGAAGGACAGAATGCTCAAATCCTCGCACATAAATTGTTTAGTGTCTGTGTAACTTATGTACAGATAGAAATATATATATATATATCTCTTTTTAAACAGTGCTTAATATACCCTTTGGCTCAAAATACGCTATTGTGCTATTTTGGAGCCGCAAAACTAAGTTAAAGTTTGAAAAAGGGTAGAGTCACCGCTTATAAATGTCTGCTGGTTTAAGGCCTCCTTACCATTTCTGGTGCAGGCTTACTCCAATACTACGTAGAAAGTAATTAATTCTATTATTGTCTTCATATCGAATAGCAATTATTTCAACAAAAATGAACAAACCCGTAGATAACTGGATGCAATAAAGCGTTTTATGAAATATTACTAAATATTGCTCTCTTATTCCAAGTTTTAAATGACAAATCAAACATTTTAGTCAAATATACCTTTACAAGTAATTTTGATACCGAGATGACCCAGTGAGCTGAGATGGCCCAGTGGTTAGAACGCGTGCATCTTAATCGTTGATTTCGGGTTCAAACCAAGGCAAGAACCACTGAATTTTCATGTGCTTAATTTGTGTTTATAATTCATCTCGTGCTCAGCGGTGGAGAAAAACATCGTGAGGAATACTGCATGTATCTAATTTCAACAAAATTTTTCCACATGTGTATTCCACCAACCCGCGATGGAGCAGCGTGGTGAACTTTCTCCTCAAAGGGAGATTAGGCCTTAGCCCAGCAGTGAGAAATTTATAGGCTGCTAATGAACACTCATTGAATTTCACTCTAATCATTATGAATAAATAAAAAATCCCGCTTAATATAATTAATGTAGAGACAACGGATGCCAACGAAAACATTAAAGCAACACTTGTATAACGTCTAATGTTCTCTCTGCACGGTTTTTAATTATTTTTTTTCACTAAATGTTTTCCTTTCTATTAACATAAATAATGTTTAACGGAATCTCGCGTAATGAAAAGGTTTCGTAGAGGAATAAAAAAAATGTGTTTTTATTTACTTAATTGCCTCTCAAAATAGGTACATTGTTCGGTCTTAATGAAACTCGTGTATTGTGCGACGCTTTATTTCAGATAACACAAATTAATTCGAAGGAACCGTCATAATGTTCAATATGAAAATCGAAATGATATTTTATTATGTACTCAATAATAATACTTACGTATACGTATTTTGTGCAAGCTCGGCTGGGTAGGTACCACCCACTAACCCGATATTCTACCGCCACCAACAATACTCAGTATTATATGCGATATATGTAGTTTTGATAGGGAAATTCAATTCCTTGCGAACATATATTATATTAACCTAAGCCATAATAATAATTACAATGCATTTATTTTATTGACGTCTTTCGCTACTTGGATTTATACAAGCCTATCTCTTTACTACCCACTCATCAAATATTCTAAATAAACAGCAGTATTTTGTATTCTTATGATGTTTGAAGGATGAGTGAGCCAGTGTACATGCACTACAGGTACTACTAAACAAAACTTTTAGGTATATTTATCTTAGCGTTTCTTATTACTAGCTAATAATAATTATGTCATTGACTACGTAATTCAATTCGTAAAACAATTCTTCTAGAGTTTTATCTGCTGCTTTAAATCGGTGGTTTTTTTGTGATTAAATATCTCGGAGAAATGATTTAGGACCTGAATGAATCCACTTAATCCTTATCGCAAGCGATATAGAAAATGAACATAAATATTTTATCAGATAAGACTGTAAGAACTTTTTACTTTTTTATTTTTTACTTTTTAAATAATATTTTTTAATTAGAAAAGTTCAAAACCAGTAATATTGTTTTAGTTTGCAACTAGTGCAATTATTTCGGAACAATGTCATAACTATCACAGGAGGTATAACGTCATCCAACTTGAACACGTATTGTCACGTCACATTTTAAACTGAATTACGTGAACAAGTTCGAACAGTATTATGTGTATGATTTTATTTATTCAAAAACAAAATATACCCTATTCAAGTAGGCTGTAATAAGCACTCTTGTAAGTCATCTAAGTATGCATCGAGAAGTTAGGGCAAGCGAAACGATGGTTTTTTTCCGCTGATTAAATTACATAGATATTTAAAAAAATATATATTATACTTATTTTAGGAATCGTAATTTTACAGGGATAATATAATTTACAGCTTACGTTCGTACGCTACGGTTTGGAACGTATATTATATCGAGAGGAAGAAGGAGAGGTAGATTTATTCTTATTTAATATTGCTCGGCCTACTTGCAAATAAACCACCTATGTAAGTGTTACATCGATATTCCATCCAACCTTGACAACTAAGACGTTATGTCCCTTGGCATGTAATAACACTGGCTTACTCAACCTTCCAGCCGACACAACAATGCTAAATATTGTTGCTTGGCGGTAAAATATGTGATGAGTAGGTGGTACACCTGCACGGACTTAGACAAAGCTCTACCACCAAATATGACATGGTAAAAAAAATGAAGATGTATCCTTTCACCAACCCACATTGGAGCAGCGTGGTGGAATATGCTCCAAATCTTCTCCTCAAAGGGCGAGGAGGCCTTAGCCCAGCAATGGGAAATTTACGGGCTGTTAATGTATGGGTTTGGATTTAAAAAAAAAAACATTTGATAGCTATATAGTCAAAACTTTTCAAATTCCTATCGTTTCATGCTTCGAGAACAGGTATAATTTTTTTCTAGAATTATAAGCATGATAAAAATATACTTATTTTAAAAAGTTATAAAAAAAAAAATTATATGACTATGTATAATATGAGTAAAAGCAAATATGAGTTTGAGTATGAGAATATAATGTTTATGAGTTAAAAAAATACTTAATTATATACAAATAAAGTTATAAATAGCTACAGAAATGGCCGAGAGAAATTGTGGCAAGAATGCTAGCAGTATTTCTCCATTGAATCGCAATTCCGATCCTATTAGCGAAAAATTAACAAGCTCTCTTGTTACCAGTGTTGGTTTAATAAGACTGCGTCTAATATGTTCAATAAAGGTTTTGATAAAGTAATAACATAAACATATGGTGCGTAATACAGCTATACTAGCGTCCCACCCCGACTTCACGTGGATGTAATTTGTTTATAAAGAAAATTACAAGTGCAAGATATTTAGCTAGTATAATTATTTTATAACGTTTATTTATTAATATTTAATGAGAAATACGAATAATATTATCAAACTTGGTCTAAGTAATTTTTATAGTGCAATATTATACATACCAAATTTTGTCTATGCGTTACAGAAATTTGAATAACAAAACACGACTGTCTCGCGGCGAATGATTTTTCGTTGCACATCATTTGGAAACGTAGACTAGTAGACAGACAGACGGACAATTTTAATCTATCTTAAATGCCCTTTATAACTAACATATTAAATATCTGTATAAGGATTATATATACAAATATTTGAAGAAAATGGATTTGAAAATATTCTATAGCTATTTAATAATTTTTAACAAACAAAGACAGTTATTATGAGTAAACATTAAAAGTCAAAGACACATGCTACTGAGAAATATTGTATACTAGCGACCCGCCCCGGCTTCGCACGGGTGCAATGTGGGTAATCCCTAAGAGATAGACATGTACCATCGCGGAGTTTTTTGAAGACCGTTTTAAGGTATACAATTCCGTAGTACATTATTTTGATCTATCTAGTAGGGTTCAGCCAGCGTTTACAATGTAAGCGCAAAAAATGTATAAATTTACGACATCACATTAGAAACATTTAAAATTATCAGTGTTACTTAATTATATTGTCTATGTATTATATACAAAAACCTTCCTCTCGAATCACTATATCTATTAAAAAAAAACGTATCAAAATCCGTTGCGTAGTTTTAAAGATTTAAGCGTACAAAGGGACATAGGGACAGAGAAAGCGACTTTGTTTTATACTAAGTAATAATGATGTCTGTGTCTGTTTGAGGCTTATATTCTATTAGAACATTTCGCTGTATTGCGTTGGTCATGTAAAGTATGAAAATAGTTTTATAGATAAAACACTGTCATAGATCATCCTTCTTATTTACTGTATATATACCTAATTATGTGTATATAAGCCTTCCTCGTTTATCGCTCTTTCTAAGAAGAAGAAAGCGATTTTATTTTATACTTTTTATAGATATGAAACAAAATGTATTATGTGATTGACTTATCTTTTATACACATAATAAAATTGGAGTGTCTGTTTGTAATATTAAAATAAACGCTTTTTACTAAATGCATATGTATGTGTACACGGTACATATACCAACAAGGTAAACTTTTAACTTTTAACGGTGTGGTGAAACCCAAGCAGGTTTGAACCCAATCATTGGTTAAGATGCATGCACGCGTTCTAACCACTTGGCCATCTCGGCTCATTTTTTATACCCGTTTTATAAAAACAAAGAAAAGTATTTGTATTTGGTGCTTGTTAAGGGTCAAACTCTACTGGATTTCAATTTATTAAGCTAGATTGTTTGCCATTTATAATTTAAATAATACGAAATAAGACAGTATGAATAAGAACAATAATTGTGAATACTAACCTCACTTTAAATCTGGTTTATTTTAAAAGAGCAACTATGCGAGTCTCTTGTCTCTTTCTTCTCGCTGGAGACTGCTATCCTAAACTGGTTGATTTGAATAATGAAGATATGTTTTAATATATATATTAGAGATAGATTAAATAAAAGCTTGTAAAATACACTATTTTATAGGAAGTGGTAAGTGGTTACTGGTAAAAATTGACAGGTTAATTTACTGTATATAATTGTGTGTTAATTTGTGTTTATAATTCATCTCGTGCTCGGCGGTGAAGGAAAACATCGTGAGGAAACCTGCATGTGTCTAATTTCAACGAAATTCTGCCACATGTGAATTCCGCCAACCCGCATTGGAGCAGCGTGGTGGAATATGCTCCAAACCTTCTCCTCAATGGGAGAGGAGGCCTTTAGCCCAGCAGTGGGAAATTTACAGGCTGCTAATGCTAAAAATTGTGTCCATGTGCATGTTTTATTTTGCCTCCAATCTGGGATACGCTGAAACAAACAATTGACAACAAATCAATCTTAACAAACAAAATATCTTAAAATAACTAATAACGTTGGTTTCAAATAAAACTAAAGACCGATTAATATCTGAGTTTAAAATCATGTATTAACACATTAATTACTTAATATATTTTCCTTCATCGCCAAATACGAGCAATACGAGTACCGACATAATAATCAATGATCCTGTATTTGAACCCGCAATCTTTGGTGAACTTTCCTCATAACGGGTAGCACACTTCTGGCTTCTATTTATTTTTTCTAGTTATATTTTGTTGAATGTTTTTTCTATTGTGTTTTGATAGTTTTAAAGATATAAGATAGCACCATATAACTATAGAATTTTCATGATTCCGATTCCCTTATTCATATTTATCTCATGAAAAAAGTTATCTGCAAGGGATTTCACATCCTCTAAACCATTAAAGAATTCGTACATTCATAACATCTTTACATCCCAGTTAGATTTCTTGGCGCGTGATAAAAATCTTTATCACCGTTGACAGAGGAACTACTTCTGAATGCTAAATTTAAAACACTAGTACGTAAAGACATAACGTACCTCAAAAATTCATCCGTTACTTTAAGTGCTCCACTGAAAATATGCTGAGAACGTTTCGCTTCAATAGAAACATTACCGGAATAATTTAAAAATTTCAAGATCGCAAAATATAAGTGGAATCTTGAAATTTTTAGAAGCTACTCATACTGAGTGTACAAGCATTCAGAACATTTCAGAACAGCTTAAAGCAAATATGTTGGTTTATAAAATGGCGAAATAATATAACTCCAAATCTAGTTGGCTGTTATACACATTAGGATAACTTAGTAAATTATTTTCTCTTTTATTTATTCGGAGTTTTTACATAAATATTCTGTATGCGAAATCGATAAGTCATTTTTACCGCCAAAACGCAAGAAAGCTTATCGTTAAGCCTGATCAGGTGGAAATCTAGATAAATCTAGGTAAGATTTACTCTGTTTAAAATATGCCATACGCTTATCTTTATTTTTAATACTTTCCTCACAAAATGCTCGCACGTCGTCGTAATGGTTCACGGTAGGTTAAATTTATTCACGGCGTAAAATACATGCTCAGGTGACGAAGGCATTGAAGTGATGTTCTGAGCAATTTTGTTGGGTTTGAATAGCAAACATCCCACGTTTAAATATTTGTAAAAAAAATTAAGATGAGATAAATGTATAAAGAGACGACTTCTATAGGGGTTCAATGAAGGATGAAAGTTTTATAATTGAGGCTTATGTAAATGAGTTAGAGACAGTAATCAAAGCTTTTTTGAAAAATGATCACCTAGGAGGTTGAAACTTCATTTGTAACTTTGAATAGATACTCGTCATATTTGAAATTAAGAAATTGAAAATCTGGTTATTTAGGTCTGAATAAGAGAAAATTGAAATATGTTTGAAAAAACAACTAAGAGAGTAAATCGGGGATGAAAGTATGTACAGAAATTGGTATTTTTAACAGTATAGAAATCGGGGTTTCATGCATATGCTTGTAGTAAAATATAGTTAATACTATATTTTTAAAAGCATATCAACCTAAGAGGGTGGAAGTGGTGATGAGCTTGTATGGTATTTCTTTATTACCAAAATATGGAAATATGGATGTTTAGTATATATGTTTATGAGTTAAAGACAGTTACAGCGGTTTTATATAAATAATATCTAAATTCCATAAGAGGGTTAAAAGGGCATGAAAGTGTATATGAATCCCGAGGTGAAAATGAGGGTAAGGGCAATAAAAGGTTATCAAAAGTCTAATAGTTAAGAAATTTGATGGGTTACAGAATAATAGTTCCGAAGGGATATTCCATCGGGTAAACGGTTAGTTTTCAGTAATATAAATATGTTATTTCAACTGTTTTTAATGTTACATGTAACTGAATTAGAATTTTCAAAAATAATCGTATATTCTTAACTCGTTTTCCAAAATTTTAGGATTGAATGACCTTTGACAAAAAACAACAAGTAACTCTTTTAAATATTTTATTTGATTTTTGACGATTACAAATTATGGCGGTACTGTGAAACGACGCCATTTTTTGTGAATATTTCAAGGTGCTGTCTCTTTCATTACTATTTTAATTAGCACACACATTACCGGAAATTTTATTCGATTTTGATTTTGTATTCGCTTTTGTCGCTTCGCTCCATTTGCGTTTCCAGAAATGCACTTACGGTACATTAATAAAATATAACTGTGTGCAATAAAAAACAATATCTTACAAATGAAAACGGAACGATATTATTAAGCGTCCGAAACGTTATTGGCACACGAGACTTCAACGTAAATATTTCCCAAAATACAAGCACAATTTCGTCCGTTTCTAAATTGCAACATAACAATTTCACACCTATAACTCTCGGGGGATCAGCAGAATCAATTTTTTTATGAATATTGTATTAAAATATTATACCAATTAAATTAATTTTGAAAACTAATATCCGATCTACGAAACTTAAAAATCTCCACTTTGAATGAAAACCAGGAAAGATAAAAACGCAAAATCATATCGATCAACAATAAATCCTAATGATTTATTCTTCAGGTGAAACAAGCCACTGGTGACTTGTGATTGTAAATTCAAGTTTTCGTCCCGTTTCATTTAATAAACCATCATACATGTACAGCCTGTAATATCCACTACTGGGCTTAGGCTTCCTCTCCCTTTGTAGAGAAGTTTAGGATATTCTACCACGCCGCTTTAATGGGGGTTGGTTAACAAACTATACTTACAACATAACTCTATTTGATAATATCGAACAAGAATCTAATTTTATTATCCCAAAAATGTATATAACTCAGTGGATTTATTATCATGACGTATTTCTATAAAAATGAATTGAGGTAACACTGCTTTGAACATTTCGTCTTAGTAAGTACCGTGTGTTATGTTTTAGATAATTTACTTCAAGAATGTTCTAAGATATCATAACTGTCTACTGGGTGGGAAGGAAGGTGTTCTCATCATCCTGTTCTGACCCGTTTTGTTCTCAACTTCGCATTTGATTTCGCTCAAAGTCTTCCCTATATATCCCTTCCCTATCTTCTGCAAGAATCGTTCAGTCGAAATGTAATATCAAGTGTTATCTACGGATTTATTGCGGGTTCATACGGTTTGGCATTTGACCGACTTTTCGCTGTACTGTACTGTAATAAAAATTAGAAGAATTTATTGAATCGAATGAACTGAGTTTTAAATAAATAGTTCTTACATCGCATTAGTGATTTGCATTTAGTGCCGAAAGGTTGTAAGTTAGTGTACTTTAACAATACTTTTAAAATAGTTGTCCTTATTCTGACACCAGGCAACTTTTACATCAATAGAATTACTAGAATAACCTTATCGCCGACGTACAGCTCCGGAAGACATCCTCATAATACCACGGTAAAGAAAGTGACTTGCGGACATGACTTTTAAATAAATTATATAAGAGTTAAGACGGCCTAGGGGATGATGGAGTTATGAAATTAGATATTTATAAAATAATAATAATATTTCATTGGTTTTTTTTTATTAGTAGTAATTTATGCTCTTCCATATTGTTGTTCGTGATTTTGTTTTTATTTTAAAGATAATTTTTATATTAATAAAGCAGTGTAGTGTTTAGTTTGTTTTTTGTTATAAATATATAATGTAAATACCTATAATGATGTACTAGAACTTATTGCCTACTTTTAACGAATCGCTTGTGAATATGCCGATGGTGTTTCGAAACGCCATAAATAATTATTTATTTATCGATTTCCGAAGTAGTAAGTATAACACACCTGGGCTTCGGAAATCACGTACAACAATCCTGTACCCGTTAATTCTACCGCACATTTGAATGCCTACCCATCAAACTATGAAAATGTATTATGTAGAGTCCACATATGTTTGCGGTCACGCTTGTGAATTTTAACATTTCCGCCGTAGTTGGCTGATCTTTGATTCACCTACGTTCATTTCGATCAAAACGATAGTATTATAACAACTTGATTTTTTTTTTATGGCATTGGTTGGCGGGCGAGCATATGGGCCACCTAATGGTAAGTGGTCACTACCGCCTATAGACAAAGGCGCTGTAAGAAATATTAACCATACCTTACATCATCTATGCGCCACCAACCTTGGGAACTAAGATGTTATGTCCCTTGTGCCTGTGATTACACTGGCTCACTCACCCTTCCAACCGGTACACAACAATACAGAGTACCGTTATTTGGCGATAGAATATCTGATGAGTGGGTGGTACCTACCCAGACGGGCTTTCACAAAGCCCTACCACCAAGTAAGAACTTGTAACAAGAATTACGACACTTGGTATACCTCCTGTGTAAGTCAAATATGTAAATTTGATTTATGTCTGCGTGTAATCTTTTTTCTTTTTGAATTGTCGGTGCTTATGTCGTTAGTGGGTCGCCTAGATGTGTAACAGCGTATATGCCATGGAAAATGTTTTAATTAACAGTAATTCGTCTATGGGTTTAATTAAAAATATACCTTTTAAGAATACTTTTAATGTTGCGTTTTAATTTTATCGTTGGTAGAAATATTTAAAACAAACCGCTGTACTATTTAACTGAGCGAGCGTTTTTTTTTTTTTTTTAAATAATTGATTACTTAGTTTAGTAAGAAATATTTAAATACATAAAACTCCATTTTCCTGAGTATATTGTCGAGTTTTATAAATAGAACATTAGTGATTCTTTCGCTAATATTATATTAAAACTAGTTGTCAACCTCGGCTTCGCTTGCGTTTTAGGGGTTGACCGTCTATACCTTCTCTACCTTCCTTGGAGTTCATGCTTGCTTCATCCCAAATTTCATCTAATCAGGTTCAGTTGTTTGGCCAAAAAAGAGCAACAGACAGACAGACAAAGTCACTTCTGCATTTATAATATTAGTATAAATGTATACAAATTAATTTTATATGATCTTTATATAAGCCACAATAATTAAAAGGTCCGCCTGACAACTTGACACAGATCTGACAGACTTGATCACAGCGAAGTCTTAATATTTCTATGGGGCTATTGTCGTATCCACTAACAAAACCTTCAAGCTAAATTCGAGAATATTTAAATATATTATTACATATGAATATAGTTCATGCTAATAAATCTAACATTTGTTTTTTTATATTTCTAAAAAAAAAAAAACCCGCTGATTTTCTTTCGCCGGTTCTTCTCAGGTCCGAGGTGCTAAATTCCGAACCGGTGGTAGATTTTTGACAATCAATAAGTAAGTGTAAACACTTCTATATTGAATAAAGATTTTTGACTTTGACTTTGGCTTCTAAGCTAATAGTCGCACTCGGCTTCACTTAGGCAAAGCGTATTTTGAAGTTAAAGCTTGCTAACATCATCAAATTCAGTTCAGTGGTTTGATCGTGAAAGAGCGACAGACAGACAGACAAACAAACTATCGCATTTATATTTGTATAGATTACAGACGTGTTATTCTATTAAAAGCAGGTAGGTATATCACTGACAAGGTCACCCGATGGTACGACTAGGTGGTTACCACACAAAGACATTGACACTAATAAATATTAACAATCCCTGAAATTGCAATGGCGTCATTGATCTTGGAAACGAAGATGTTATTTCCCTTTTACCTATAGTTACATAGGCTCACAACACCCTTCAAATGACAACACACACAATACTAAGGATGCTGATTAATGGTAAAATATGTGATGAGTGGGTGGTACCAACCCAGACGAGCTTGCTCTCTGCCACGTAGTACAATCTGGTCAATGCTCGGTTAGAAGGATATCTAGCATACGCATCACATGTTAATTCAACAAAATCAAATCAAATCAAAATATACTTTATTCAAGTAGGCTTTTACAAGCACTTTTGAATCGTCATTTAACAAACTATATTAAGTAAATCTAGTACCGATTCGGAATCGATCGAGAAGAACCAGCAAGAAACTCATTAGTTACTCTTTTTCAACGTCTAAAAATACAGTCATGTTAGTTAAATATTCTTTATTCAATTTGGCCCATAAAAGCACTTTTAAATCGTCATGTTACAGTGTTCAATTAAATGAAAATCTAAGTAGTTACTCTTTTCCACTATCTTAATTACAGAGTATGTCAGTAGACATAAACTTTAAATTTTTAAATAGGCCAAGTTAAAAATAGCTGTGGGATCTTATTACAGAAACGAATACCATGCTGTTTAATAGTAACCATTTTCAAGTAATTAACTACTGAAATTCCTTAATTCCTCTTTACAATTATAACGTTACCTTTGATTACTCGATGTTTCAATGTGCCATGTTAAAATAATTTTCGTTGGATTTAATTAATGCACAGCACGACACACTTACTCGGCTGATGAAACCATTACATCAAATTAAACAAGCCTCTGGAGCTTCAAATATCTTAAATGGAATAAACAGGTAAGTTTTAAATTATTTAGTAATAATTTTAATTCGACTCTCATTACATATTTATAGCAATCAAGTATACATTATGATTATTTTCTATGACTATATTTTTTCAACTTTTATTTATCATCTATTGAGCCGTCTATTGACTGTCATTTAACACGACCGTAAAGAGCCTGATGCCGATGATTTCTAACTCAAAACTCCTGAGAAGTCCTAGCAAAAACTCAAAAGCTGTAATTTACGCGATCTAAGACTCAAACCCATGACCTTGGGTTTTATATACTACTTATTACCATAGTAACTGTCTATCTACATAGCAGACAGTATTAACTAATATGACTCTTAAATAACTTAACAATTATTATTTCGTATTATTAAGTATATTTCGAACAGTAACCATAATGGTACCTGATCATCAACCCTTTTCACACTGATTATAATAAATAAATAAATATTGGACAACATCAAATACATTACTCTGATCCCAATCAGAAGTAACGGCGGTACCACAAGCACCCAGACCCAAGGCAACACAGAAAACTAATGAACTTCTTCTACATCGACTCGACCGGGAAACCGGTGTACACACTACTCGACCACGGAGGTCGTCGTAGGTAAAAAGTATACAATCGCCTTTTCGTCTAGAAAACAAAACGCCGTAGTGATTAATGGAACATTCACAGGTTGTAAATTTTCATCTGTGCTATTGTAAATACCTTTTTTTGTGATATATGTAGACGGGCAAAAGGTCACCGACCGCCCGTAGACAATAACGTTAATACCATTTCTTATATCGCCAATCCGCCCAAAACCTTATGAACTAAGATGTTATGTCCCTATTACCTGTATAAACACTGACTCATTCACCCTTCTAACCACAATATTGGGTACTCCTATTTGGCGGTAGAATATCTGATGCGTGGTTGGTACCTACCTAGATGGGCTTCAGAAAGAGCCCTACCACCAAGTTTTACATTATTCAATCAAAATCAAAACATATAGGTATTATAATGAAACACTCACTTCGAAAGGGTTGCGCCCGTTTTAATCCCAGTTCAATAAATAAGCTTAGATATACGTGTGATTGGAGACAGGTGTATAAACAATGGATACCGTAAACTGTTTGCGGTCACCCGGTTTCATTACGGTGCACCCGGATAACGAATCCGGGCCCGATAGCATGGTGACGTTAGTAAAATGATGTACAGTGCAATTGAGTTTAAACAGGTCGATTGATGTTTATTTAGTGATGTAATAGTTTCCAAAGATATTTCGTTCGATAAATCGATTAGATTGATGTTTATTGCTATGAATAGTTAATCTGACGGTAATGACCTGATGGTAATAATGCCTTCGCCTATTGATACCAACACTATTAGGAATCCATGTATTCAATTCCTTAAACCTTCTTTGAGCATCAACAATGACATATATTTTTTTTTATTTATATTTGAAAACACCCATGAACGAAAATAGGTGTTTTAATGTGTGAACTTGTTTTTGAAAACCTTGAAGTATCTTAGCCAATCAATTATATAATGTATTAATTTAAACAAAGGCAATTAATCACCACAAATGTCGCTTGAAGTTTATTAAATATGTATTACGCTAGTATTAATTTTAAATTTATATACAGCATTGTTCTAAGCCGCTATCTAGACAGCGATAGGCGTATCCGTGTAATTAACTCGCCAACAAACACTCTAGGAAGCGTGTACCGTGAAATTATACTAGCACTTCAAATTAGACTCAGTTTTAGTTAAAAAACCACTGAGCCTGCATTAAACTTGCGGGCAATTGTTGTTTATGTCATAAATGCTAATATATTATAAGTTATGATCATGTAATTTAAATGTGAGTACATAATTATGCATGTTCATTTTAAATATGTTTTATTTTAAATTTTAAAAATGTAAATTAAAATAACAATTTAAGATTATCTTAAATATAAAAAATTGGTTATTGTTGTTGGTATTTGAAGCGTTCACGCAATTTTTGCCCATAATTGAAACTTTGTACATTTTTGGGACTTTTGAGCTGGTTTGACCTGTTATACCATTTAAATGTTCAATAGATTTTCATCGTATCCAAAATAATTGCTAACACATAAAATTTAAAGAGGTATTGCAAGCATATGTGGCTCGTGAAATATATCCAAATCTAATGAAAACCCTACATTAAGACCACCGAGCAAAGACGGATTATATGTTTTATGAGACTGTATGTAAATTTGTACGCATCGTGTTATTTCTTCTGTCGCACATAATATCTAAAGAACGAAAGACGATATCAACACTTTTGGCTAAAATAAGTAATTTTCCTACGATAGTGTCTATGAGGATTAAATTACTTTAATTCTTCGACGACGTTAAATGTGAAAAGTTGCCGAACCAAGTAACACTGTTCTATTTCCCTCTACAGATACATGTTGTTGTTAAAATGACCGATAATTAAATAAATATATATATAAATATTGGACAACATCACATACATTACTCTGATCCCAATGTAAGTAGCTAAAGCACTTGTGTTATGGAAATCAGAAGTAACGACGGTACCACAAACCCCCAGACCCAAGACAACATAGAAAACTAATGAATTTTTTCTACATCGACTCGGCCGGGAATCGAACCCGGGACCTCGGAGTGGCGTACCCATGAAAACCGGTGTACACACTACTCGACCATGGAGGTCGTCAATTGTTACTGGGGCACCCAGGATCAAGAACAACGAGACAAAGTAGCAGCAAGAACAACGAGGCAAATTAGTTTTAAGCTAACTTCTCGATTCCCGACTACGCTCGGCTATTATACAGATTCTGTTATACATGAGTTTTGTAAAACTTTAACTGTTTACGCAGCGCACGCAACGGAAGCTATTAAAAGGATTAATTTTTCCCCGTTTTTGCAAAATTTTTTATTATTTTTCCGCTCCTGTTGGTCTTAGCTCGACTATATATAGCCTTTCTTGCAAAATTGGCTATCTAACACTGAAAAAAATATTCAAATCGAACCATTAATTCCTGAGATTAGCGCGTTCAACTAAACTCTTCAGCTCTATAATATTAGAGTAGATTATCCATCCTAATCTAATAACAAAGCATTTTTCCCATATAACTCTGAAACAAACCGTACCTGTAATTATCTTTGAACAAAAAATTAATTGTGGAAAACTAATTGGAACTAGTTAGGCGATGCTTAAGAACAAATTCAAAACTCGCAGTTTACTTAAACTTGAAATTTAAAATACTTCCCGAATTTAATTTTACTTGGTCGTAAGGCTTCTCACTCATCAGATATTCTAAGCAATACTTAGTATTATTTTGTTCCAGTTTGAAGGATGAGTGAGAGAGTGTAGCTACAGACACAAGGATCATAGCGCCTTAGTTCCTAAGGTTGATTGGTTATACTAAGTATTGCTGTTTGATGCCAGATGCAGGGCCGGATCGTAAGTTTAGGGGCCCTGGGCTAACACTACTTAGGGGCCCTAAGACATATCTGAACGTAGACTTGATCTAAATTAATTGAATGGGTTTGATTAATTGCAGAACTAGCAGGGCTGCAAAGCATACGATCTGCTTAATTTAATAAAGTCATATATTCTTTCGCATTATCATCTATTTTTTACTTTGACTTGACTTAGCTGGGGCCCCTTTGAATCCACGGGGCCCTGGGCTGAAGCCCAAAAAGGCATATAGTAGATCTGGCCCTGGCCAGATGCGTGGTTGATACCTACCGGAACTTCTACAGAGCACTAACGTATGAATCGGTATGGTTACATGGAAATTAGAAACAACTTTCTTAACTGTTCTAAATAAAACCTACTAAACTATACTCGTATGAAGCCGGATCAGATCGCTAGCTTACAAAATATTAGTGTTTGAATAGTTGAACGCGTTTAACTCGGGAACTTCTATTTGAATAGTTATATTTGTGTTAGATAATCCGTTTATTGCCTATGGTTCTAACTTTGTGCTACGGTTCTTAGCAGCGGAGAAATACATATAACAGATCCGTATGGTTCAAATTAAACCTACAGGAAACATTAGAAGTCAGGTAACTTTTCGTACAATTCAATTAGAATAGAGTACTTACACTCTTAATAGTTTGTCTCAATATAGTACAAATAATTGTTCAGATATTTTGTTTAAAATGTGGCACAATTTCTTCGAAATGTCTAATTTGGAAGAAATTGTGCCACATGTGTATTCCACCAACCCGCATTGGAGCAGCTGTAAACGTCAAACATGGCCGTCCGTTGAACTGTCACGGCATTGAATTTTAGAAAGTTTTCGAACTTTTGTTTAGTTATTTCTCAGTTACATATTATATAATATTTTTTTCGTCATAAGCAATTCGGTAATATATATTTCCGTACAATGATGTATATTAACAGCGCGCATAATATATTATCGTGAAATATTGAGACTAATTTCTATAGTTAATAGCACAGCAGTTAGTTTACCGCACTAGATATCATTAACACTAAATGTAGGTGTTGTTCAAAACAACTGCACTCAATTATTCGCCGGAACACATTACTGGGAACGTGTCATTAGTGTTGTGGATATATCGATAAAAAATATCGATGAACGATTCGATTTAAGAGAAACGATTAATTTGAGTTCTATCTTAGAATAGTCTGTACGTATTTTTAATTTAATTTCAGTCTATTCTAAGATTTATAAGGTTACCTGTTCGTTCATATCTTTTAAACTACGTAACAGATTTTAATGAGATTTTCATAAATAAAGTATCATGAGCCGGAATGGGTAGCTATTTATTAATACAGTATATACATAAACGATTATAATAGAAACATAAGGGTAGAACTACACAATACGAAATAAGAAACTTTTATATGTGTTTAATCAACCAGTTTTTTGTTACCGATAAAAGGGCTTTGTGCAAGCTCCTCTGAGTTGATTACTAGACGTGTCGCGGTTGAAGGACAAGTGTGTTGGTGCAATCACATCTTTGTTGTATAAATAACATGACATGACTATCGTAATATTGCCGACAAACTTAAGTGGGAACAAAAATGTATATAGGCAGGCTACCTTAGGTGATCCATTATGTTAACTATATATGCTATTATAAAATAAAAATTTGACATTTTTATTGTTTTTTTTTTTGTATATCGACAATTTTCTTGCACATTACTACTGGTAACACAATTTATAGCATGTCTTCCTAACGCGCGAGGTGGTGCATTAGTAGAATGCACTTGTATCGACCTCATAATATGTGCTTTATATGGGGAATGTGGCTCTTATTACTTATAAGTTATCGGTTATTTCTTTCTCTTGGTGAATCATTTAATAATGCATAGCAATTCGGAGTAAGGAATGAAACAGTTGCGGTTTAAATTGTTGCTTAGTTTAAGATCCAAGCAACTCGTATTCCTTCAAGGGTTTATATTGTGTAACAGTAATAATTGACCAAAAAAAAATGCAGAAGCAGTGAATACGTATTAAATTAATAGCTGAACAAAGGTAATTGAATTTAAGAAATATTAGATTGATAAAATCTCTATTCAAGTTACTTAAGCCGATATAAATAGCGTGATCAAAATCAAAATGTACTTTATTTGAGTAGATAAATATACTGTTTACCTACAAGTACTTTTGAATCGTCATTTAATAAACTATTTTAAGTTAAGCTACCACCAGTTCGGAATGCAGATTCTACCGAGAAGACAAAACAATTACGATTTTCCGACCATGAGTACATTCTCGTACTTTATTTTTTTTTTTACTAACACGTAATACGATTAAAATAAACATTGATTCGTATTGATAAATTTAGTTTTTATTTAAAAAAAAATATATATTTTTGAAATTTGCTTTTCTTGTGAGTTGCTTGCAAATATATTATTCTTTTATGTTCTAACCAATAAGAAAAATTGTACAATGCCCTAATGGGAACGTAACGCTATGTTCCATTGTTAATTTACTTAACCTCAAGTGTCCCAGTTTGGTGTTTAAGCTGTAAGTTCCTATTTTTATACATTTGTATCAAATTTTTGTAGTTTAATATATACATTTATAAGTTTAAAATATTATGCTCAAGTAAATGTTCTATGAATTTTTATGACAGAATTTCAAATTTGATTCTAGAAAATTCGAAAATTTTCAATAAAATACAATTCACCGTTTCGATGAAATCTTCTGCGCCGGAGACCGATGTAATTCAATGTATCGTTATCAAAACCGAATAACGAACTCTCATCTCGCCCGGACTCTGTGGTTTGTGTGGACTACAGCCTTACCATTGGTTTTCGTATAACCTATTCATATTTTAGCCATTAAGGTTTTGTTCAGCGGAGACAAGCCCTCCGCTGAAAGTTCGAGAATCGGTCAGTACCATTTTGTAAATCATTATTTTCCTCTTTATTCGTCTGCGCGTTATATTCAAACCTAGTGAGTTTTTAGCTTCCTTTTCTTATGTTATAACATGTGGTGGACGAGCAAATGGGCCACACGATGATAAACGGTCACCACTGCCCATAAACAAAGGTTCATTAAGAAATATTAGGAACTATGATGTTATAACCCTTGTGCCTAAAGTTGGGTTGAGTAAGCCAGTGGCTTACTCAACCCTTTAAGCCGGAACACAATAATACTGAGTACTGTTCTTTGGCGGGAGAATATCTTGTGAGTGGTTGGTACCTACCCAGGCGGGCTTCCACAAAACCCTACCACCAAGTAAACCTGTTAGTTCCTTTTATTATCTGTTATTATAAGCACCGTTAATTATTTGTCTATTTTGAGTGATATCTGAAGTAAGAAGACCAGCTGTAAAACCAGTGCTTTATTTCGACTCAACTTTATAGAACTGGCTGATTTGTCACACAGCACTATTAAATTAAAATATTCGTTATTTTGTTTAGTTATGTAGTTTGAAAAGCAATCAAAAAAGTTTTTTTTTTATTAAATACGAAGGATTTTTCTATATCTTACCCTACTATACATATATTATTGACCCTTTGAGTTTCTTTCGCCAGGTCTTCTCAGGTCAGGGTATTTTCTTTTCGTTATTAACTCGTGAATAATATCTTTCCTTAAATTTAAAGTGACTTTTAAGTGAGATTTAGAAGAGTAATAAATAGTAAGGTTTATTTGAATACTGCGTCTACGGAACTCTTAGAGCAAGGATCGACCTCATTAGAGGACGCCCTGAACTCAAATTGAACGTACAACATGGGACATTTATCTTTTTTTACCACTATTTCCTAGACTAAATTGAATAAGTTACATTTTTGCTAAAAAAATTATAGAAGTAAATTGAATGAAAAATGTAAAACAGACGGGATAAGTATTATATTCCAGTCCAGCGATGGAATCCAGTGCTGGAGAGCAAGTGGATTAATCTAAACTGACATTGGAATGCACTGAATCCAGTAAAAGGTCCAACAGGCGTCTCATAGACGAACTTGCGGTCTAAGTTTTAATTTAACGCACACATTCCTGTTCCATTCCATTCTTCTGCAAAAATTTAAGCGACCGATCCTGTGTAATTAAACTGTTGGTACAATCAGTATAATTTTTTCAGTTCTTGGAATATTTTTTAGAAAAAATAAAAAATAAAACAAAATAATTCCTTGCATTTATTACGATACAGAAAATGATAGTAAAGCGTTAAAAAAAAGTTATTTTAGTACATCAAAGCGAGCCCTTATTTAACATACATGGTATAATCAACCTTAATACATAAGCGCAAAGAACAAAATCCTATACAGCACAATTACCCTCAAAGTTTCATTGTGCCTGATCGTAATGATTCACGGTAGATTTAATTCATTCGTGGCGTGAAATACTTGTTCAGGTGACGAAAACATCGAAGCGACAAATTGAACGAGCCCCTGGGGCATGAAATGGCAAAAATAGAAAGCGTATTTACTGTGGCATTCGAAAATATTCAATTTTCAATACTAACAAACTTCGTTTATTTGAATAATTCGACGTTGATATTTGCCCCACAAATTGTTTTTTTTCTTTTTTTATTTGCGATGAAAATGAAATAGATTTAACTCCGTGCATTGTGAAAGAAGAACTTAAGCGACGATCACGGGTTCAATTTCCGTTCGATACGACTATATTTTCCATATGTATGTATATATACTGACATAATCACATGAATTACATGTTCGAACCCGCTAATCTCAATAAAAGTCTCATTTGGGAATTTTCTTACGTTAAGGAGTTTGTTTAATGAGGAAACTTATGATATAAGACTTCAGGCAACGACCCTTGAGAGCGGAGCAATAATCATAAAGACCAACCCATCTGGTAAACTGTTTTCTTATTTTATTAATTAATTATGTACACAATATGTGCAAAAATATAGACATACGAGCGTGCATCTTAAGCGATGATTGCGGGTTCAAACCCAGGCAAGCACCACTGAATTATCATGTCCTTAATTTGTGTTTTTAATTCATCTCGTGCTCGGCGTTGAAGGAAAACGTCGTGAGGTAACCTGCATGTGGCTAATTTCAATGATATTCTGCCACATGAGTAAACAGCCCGCATTGGAGCAGCGCGGTGAGACGGCCTTAGCCCAGCAGTGGACAATTTACAGACTGTTAATGTTATGTAATGTTAATGCAAACACGATAAATGTCAAGCTTCTTTCGTTTTAAATTCTTCCTATTGCTTATAATATGACTTTTAAATTTGTAATAATCAAATATATTATTTGAAATGTAACAATTCCTTATAATGGTGCTTACATCAATTCAACGGTAGTTGAACTAGTTCGTAGTAGTAAAAGTATTTTTCCGCTTTCATTGTAAATTTAACCATTTGTTAAAGTGCCCATGTAGTGGTTATATAGCACACAAGTGTGCACTCTTATATTCCGTTGGGACGGCAAACCAACACTTCTACGGAGAGATCGGGCGCTAGACCAATTGTTATGGTAGAAATCCACGAATATCATCCACAGAACATGATGGCTCGACAATTTATACGTAAAATATTGCCAGTTTAAATTTAAAATTAATATACTATTTTTATTTTATGTACTTAAATATAACAAACTACAAAATATAATGTAATTTCAACGTATGAATTTATTTAAGCACGTTCTGGGATGTCCCGAATGGTTTGTTTAAGTAACGTTCTCGAAATATCCTTGAAATTGTTATACTTGGAATATAACTATTACAGTAAAATGTTCAGTATATTTTTACGAAAGCCTGAGGTAAATTTTAAGGTAATGCACATAATATGCTACCTACGTTTTATATCTAGTTATTTAATAAGAATATTTTTTTTTAATTCGAGGAAAACAGACTTTTTTCTCGATAGTTATTTTTTGATAAAACGATAAGGTTGTCCATAAATAAAACAAATTAAAAAAGGGAAATTTATGCTTATAAAGCAAAAAAAAAAGTTGATGAGCTGTGTTGGCTTTTGTCTGTTTATATATATTTAAGAAATGAGGAGATCCGCAGAAGAACTAAGGTCACCGACATAGACCGAAGAATTGCCACACTTAAGTGGCAGTGGGCGGGACACATTGCTCGAAGAACCGAGCCGATGGGGCCGACGAGTTCTGGATTCTGAGTTCTGAATATCTGTCACAAGACGGACTATTAAATATTATTTAATTTATAATAATTCACTGAACATAGTCAATACATACTTTCTTAGTGCGCCTCTGCATTATAAAACGAAACTCTCCTTCTAATTTTAAAACTCTGTCTCATTACGCACAGCGCGTTTATAGTCCGTTACTATGCCTTCTATTTTCATAAATCTTTTTTTGTTTGCAATGTTTGCAAACTAAGACCAGTTCTTGCTAAATTAAAACCACTTCTACTCATCTGATTATTATAATAATTCGTTTCTATAGTAAGCATAGCCTGATTTGAACCAGGTTAGATCTCCAAAATCTTGATTATAAAATGTTTGCTTTTGAATTTTTTTTTTTATTTATTCCAATTAATAAAGGTAATTAATTTATTCTACGCCACAGCTAGCATGAATCAGCTATCTAGCTAACATGTAATTTCTATTCCAACTTCAAACAGCTCGATCACGTATAGCAGCTTAAAACGCTACGTGGCCTGGTTCATATTTGTGATCAGCGAATGTCTTAATAAACTTTTTAAATTTAGGAAATGGTACATTTATTATATTTCCCGGTATCTTGTTATATTCCAAAAATTCACTTATCCAAACGTTCTCTGCACGTATGCAAACAAATAAATAAAAATAAATTTATTGACATGGAAAATTATCATAGTCACAAAACATCCAGTGGCCCCGAACTTGGCAAGTCTGTCTTGCGGGTACCAACTACCGGTTACAATTTCTTTTAAAGTGAACTTAAATATATATGTATGTTTTATAGTATATAGATAGACGGACAATTAGAAGAGCATTCCTTACATCGCCAATGCGCCACCAACCTTGGGAACTAATGTGTTATGACCCTTGAGTTATATTGACTCAGTCAACCTTCAAAGCCCTATACTAAGTGTTGCTGTCCGATGGTAGAATATATGATGATTGGGTGGTACCTACAAAGCCAGGCTTGCACAAAACCTTACAAACGAGTTATATTCAATTAGAGAAGCTTTTTAAAGTTCAAGTTTAAGTTAACTCCGAGTTTTGAATTAGTTCTAAAAGCATCGCTTAACTAGCAAATTACACTGGCTTACTCATTGAATTTTATGTTAAGATAATGACGTACTCCTAAACTTTTTCGTTGGACTTGCTTAATTCCCAAGTCTGTACCCCAACACAAGTCCACATCATAATTCGACGGGATCGTCTAAACACAGCCATCTACCAAACTCCGGATTGTGACGTACTCAATAAAAATAAAAATAAATAAGTTTTTATAAGCCAGTCCGGGTCTATAACGTAGGACCTCGGGTTCGCAACCTTATAACTAGCCACTAAATCTAATCTCAATGAAATTGTTCATAATCATTTTCGAATATACAAAAAAACTTGGACGATTTTAAGTATGACTACTTGAATTAAATGTACCTATAGAGAACTACATTAATGATATTTGCTAATTATGATTTAATAATGAAACGCCTTACTTAACAATGTTTTGCGTTTAGTTAAACACAGATTTCTTTCTTCCAGACAGTTGATTTGACATTGGTAAGAAGACACTATTGTTTTGTTAATCACCTCCTATACAACATTTATAGGCCAAGCCTTAACTGCGCTATATTGCTAGAACGTTGACAATTACAAGAAATGTTGTTTATTTAATTAATTTCGCATTTTTTTAAACAGTTGCTAGCACATGATATCTGTTCTAGATAGGAAGTGGGTTGATCACGTAATACAGCTTAAAACTGAACGTGCCTCGCTCCGTGCTGACGCTTAGTGAATGTCTTTGATTTAAAAAAATACTTTTCATTAAATTAAATATATAAATTATAAAAGGTACTTTTTTTGCAAACTATATGTTAATTGGTCGTTTAATGAACTTTAATGAGAGCATAATTTACGAACCTATTTTTCTAATTATGGAAGGGAAAATACAGCAACTTAATATTTTGTCTCTTCCAAGTTCCATCTGAACCGCCTACATTTCCGAAAATCCACAACAGCGCAATTTCTAAGGCATTTTTCTGCCTCACACAATCACTCTGTGGAACCAGCTTTCGCTGGCAGTTTTTCCAAGCCGATACTATTTGGGAACTTTCCAGAAAAGAGCGTTCACATTTCTTAAAGGCCGGCAACGCACCTGCCTGTCTCTGGTGTCCACGGGCAGTGGTAGTCACTTTCTATCACGTGAGCCTCCTGCCCGTTTGCCACCTATAGCATAAAAACAAAAAAAAAGTACGTGAAAATATAATAAAAATCAGTCGTGTTGTTTCTGATAAATTTTCGCGCACGTACAACATGCAAGGCAACAAAAAACCCTTCCTCTTTAAGTCGTTAAAAACAATTAACACGACAAAACGTTTAGTTAAAGTGTTCAACTGCTATGTACACATTTTTCATTTCATGAAAAGATTTATATTTTTCGTTACACAAAGCATATTATTATCAGATTCATATTACGTATAAACCTTACTAATATTTTAAATACGAAAATAGCTATGTCTTTCGTTCAACTTTTAATGATGTAGTAGTAATTTAATGAGTAGAATGATTTAGATGATTTCGGTATGGAAATAGTTTGAAATATTGTGAAGGGCACAAGATATTTATTATTGCGATAAACTAAAGTCCGCGTGGAAGAAGTTACAGGAAAAAGCTATTTATATACCTGGTCAAAAATAGCGTAGACGATTACTAAGACTCAATTAACAGTACTAGAGTTAACTATTTAAATATGATTCAAAATCAGTCAAAGCGGTCAGAGGACCAAAGCCCAAACAGCGTAGGAATACCAAAGTGCAAGCATGCACGCAGCTACGCACGGACAAATAAGATTGAAGTTTAGCACATTTACGCGCTTTCACACTCGCGCACGGGTTCCATCGTGTACGCGCTACGTGTGAAACCTGAGCAAACATGCTCTGCGTTGCGCTCCGCTAGAAATGCTGTAGAGACTTTTAAGGATATACTAGACATATTCTAGACATAAAGTTTAATCACGTGTTGCAACTTAATATCGAACGTGACGTAGCTTTACACTAGCGTATAGTGTTTGTGTATTTTGATTTCAACAAATTTATTTTTCTGCGTGTAACACTAATAAATTAAAAATTACGCTATATCTTAGTGTGAAATATCAATAAATTACGCGACTTATATACATAATACCGACTCGTATATCGTGATGACAGACGACTTGAGGCTCTCCTATGCAGCATCTTCCTTTCTCTCCTCTGCGGTTCTCTATTCCCCTGGGTGCGCGTGGCGCGTATATGTAAATTTATTTTATTAAATAAACTACCTATATATTTATTTTACATTAAATAGCATTGTAAATCTGTTTATTTGAAAAGAGCAACTATGTAAGTTTCTTGACGTTTCTTCTCGCCGGAGGTTGCTTTCCGAAACGATGGTAGTGTTTAAATATTGACGATTTAAAAACGATTCATTGTGTAGTTTACTTGAATAAAATTATTATATTTTGTTTTTTTTTTTGACACCGTTTTATTTTTTAATTTCTGTTATAAATCTTAAGGGTTAAACGTAGTGATGGTCCGAGATTCGTTTTACATTCGGTTTAACCGAATTTTGGCAGCTGCAATTTACACTACACATAACATGACATACACTATCACTACTTGTACCATGTTGACTGAACACATTAAAAAAATCTGTAATAACAGTGAATTAAATAAATCATTTATCTACCCATGGTCATTTATTTCAATTAAGAATAACTAATTAGCTGTAACCGCGGTATGCGATAAAAACGAAATTAAATTTGTTCTTCTTAATTTAACAGTATTAAAATAAAATACTTTGCTTGATCAAAAACACAAAGAGACATGTAATAAAAATGAAATAAAATAACGATGACTGACTGTGATGACTCATCAAGCAATAATTAAATTAAGTGTTTTACACAATTACTTCAATTATTGACAGATGTAAGACACGACATGTCACTCTCGAGAAAGCGCGGCGAACAAACGAACCTGTGACTTTTTACATAACTAGGCGGCCACTTAAACCATTACGCTATTGACGCTAAAAATAGACAGACATTAATAAAATTATTACATATAGTGTCAACTTCCTAACATTGGTACACTAAAAGTTTCTTAACATTGAAGTCAACAATTAAGAGCCATAAGCCAGACCCGTATATCCAAGCGCAATTATTACGCGCCTTTTTGATACTCGACAAGTCACAGTATATGTAGTTTCAAAATGGATGTCGAAAAAAAGGAAACGTAAATAATCGCCATCGCCTATTTTTAGATAGTATCGATATATAATTTTCAATGCCATATTAACAGCCCACGAGCGATACAGAGATCTGCGCCAAAGAACTACATAGAAAATTAAATCGCGCGCTACATGCCACGCTAAAGGGTTATGGCCCTAACTGGCCTCGGCATCTGCAACCCTCACTAGCTTCCGAGATACAGATAGTTAAAACCCGAAACAATAGCGAGTAAATTATACACTATAAAAATACTTAATTTTGGCATAAATAAGTAAATAATACACTTAATTACTAATTAGAGAAACAATGTTAAGTCCCGGAGCCGCTGCGGAAGAAGCTGGAGCAAACAAACGATCCAAATATTCGTGTCATATTCCGAATTATGTTTTTGTCCCATTTGCTGTTGAAACACTTGACACCTTTAAGTACTAGTGTAAAAATCTTCATTAAAAATATAACACCTCACCTTATTGCTGCCAGTGGTAACGGGAGGTTTGACTTGTTTTTAGCCCAGAGAATCGGAATTACGATTCAAGGCGGAAATGCTTCTAGAATTCTTGCCACCATACCACGCGGTCGAGATTTATACAGTAACAATTTTTTGATCATATTTGTATATATTTAAAGACTTAATGTTATTCATTCTTATGAAAATAAATACATATATATTCCGATCATTTATAATCGAGATGTTCACTCTTCGAATGGCTAGAAGACAACTTGTCTTAACCGAAGATTGCCAGTTAAAACCTGGGTAAGGTGAACTAAGTTTTCAATTGCGATGTGGAATCAACCCAAAAGCCCAGAAACCTTCCTACAGCTATGAGATATTAACAGAATGTTAATTTATGTATTCTATCCATTACTGGAGATGAGATGAGATGAGATGAGATGTGATCTATTGAAACCTTAGTTAGGTCAATAGAACGAATAGCGTTTAGAGAAAATATAATTAAAACTGTACGGATGATATTTAACTTGCTTATTAAAGCGCTTTTATATTTTATCTTAATTAAGTTTGTTTTTGTAGATTAAACACAGTATAATTATTTAAATAGTAAAATAAATTCAAACAGAGCACGAAAGTGGTTGAAACTCTTTAGTTGAAAACCAGCTCTGATGGCACTTCAGAACGCTAGAGCACGCTGTGCTCAATGACATTTCCTTGATTGTCATATGTCTCTAATATATTTTGTTTTTTTTTTTTTTTTTTATATATTTGAGAGCTAAGATCGCTAGGAAATATAACGTAAAATTTTAAAGGGTGAAATCCGAACAAGCTCCATTTAGTTTGCTGTACTTAATTTATGGTTATAACTCGATAAAGTAGAAAATACATACCTTATATTTTATTGGTGCGTTTCTTTCTATGAATCCTATATATTTTCTCAAAGACTTGACGGTTAATGAAAAATATTAATTTGAACAAATGAACGAACGAATTAATATAATCTTGTCATCGAAAAAAACCATGGTCTTCAATTTAACATCATTTATTTTAAGTTTAAATCATTCAAGAGCCAAGATGGCAAAGTGACCAGGAAGCACCACTAAATTTTCTTGTGCTTATGTGTTTATAATTCATCTCGTGCTCGGTGGTAAAGGAAAACATCGTAAGGAAACCTGCATGTATCTAATTTCAACGAAATTCTGCCACATGTGTATCGACCAACCCGCATTGGAGCAGCGTGGTGGAATATGCTCCAAACCTTAGGCCTCCAAGGCCTTAGCCCAGCAGTGGCAAATTTACAGGCTGTTAATGTAAAGATTCAGTTTTGATAAGCTAATAAATTAATGTATTCAAATTCAACGTGCAATTCCAGACTTATTTGCTACTTAACGTTATGATAAATCTTCATACGCAAAATGACACATATGTTCGTGTCTCTCGACCCACATAATGTAACACAAGACCCATTAGGCTTACAATGATATACATGCCACAATGAAATATATTATCATTTTACTATGTATGTTTACATGTTACAATATACAGCCAAACCTCAAAGGATATTTATAATATAGCGGATTCAATCCCAAACAACAATTAATTTGTTATATTTTGTGTATAATTTAACATATCAAGCTTTGCTGTGGAAATATCGTAAAACCTGCTATTGTATGAAATTCTGGGACATGACTGTGTATGCACTGGATGAGCAACGTGGTGGCCTTTCCAATAGAGCGGTGAAAAGTTTCTACTTAAATTTTTACTCTACTCTATATGTAACAATACATAACGTATACAAAAAAAATGAACAATTCCAAACGTTGGTATAAAAATCATTACCCACTTGGTGGTTAGCCTTTGTGCAAGCTCATCTGCGTAGGTACCAAACACTCATCAAATTATATCTACCACCAAGCAGTAATACTATATACTAACTTTTGATTTATTAACATAAGAATTCATAACATTTAGTGCTAACATTATATTTTATTATATTTCCCCGTTGAATAGCAATTCCAATCCTCTGGGCTAAAAACAAACCAGCCCTCCTGTCACCAGTGGAGGCAATAAGGCGAGGTGTTATACTTTTGATGAAGCTTTTTGCACCATTACTCCAAGGGCCAAGTGTTTCGACAGTAAATGGGACAAAAAAGTAATACTTAGTATAGTTGTGTTCCGGTTTGAAAGACGAGTGAGCCAGTGTAACACAACAACTTAGTGCCCAAAGTTGATCGAGCATTAGTGATTTAAGGAGTGCTTAAAATTTGTTACTGCGCTAATGTATAGTGGTTACTACTTACCATCAGATGACCCATTTACCCTCCGCCTACCTATATAATAATTTTAAAAAAAAGTTATAATTGAAAAAAAGTAACGATATTTATTGCAACGCAATATCTTCCTTACGTTCCTGAACTTATTATAGAAAATTATTTAACGTTACATTATTATTGTTGAGAAAAAAATCACATTAATCATAATTAATCAAACCCTTTCAATTAATTTAATTCAAGTCTACGTTCAGATATGTCTTAGGTGGGCCCCTAAGTAGTGTTAGCCCAGGGCCCCCTAAACTTACGGTCCGGCCCTACTGATTAGACTCACCGGTTTAAGCGGCGCGTTCATTGTCAGGCAGTAATTTTAATTTAATTAAGTAACATTGAATAGAATTCAATTCGCAACCAACGGAACACAACAAATAATGAAACAAAGACCACTCGGAAAATAATGCACGGACGCAAAAGTCTGTGGAGGATAGTTAATAACAAGAAAATAAAAGAAGGGGATTATTACAAATGTACCTAATACGTAATGAAATGTTTTACTTAGTTTTAACGGAGCAAATACTTTTTCCTGTAATTGTAGAATTACACAATCGACTCGGGGAAAAACATTGAGTACTCCCCACATGACGAGGTATATATTGTAATGTTTGTATATGTGGTGACTTCTGAAGTCATTCACCTCAATACGAATGAAGAAATTAGGTGACTTTAATGCACGGAATTATCTCAATAGTTTTATTACCTAGATAGATAATCTGAAGAAATCATTTTATGATAACATATTTTCTGCTCATTATAATTTCTTTTTCACAAGATAGACATAAATATCGAACAAAAGAGTATTACTTTTCAAATAAAAAAAAAATAGGTATTTACTTCATCTCCGACTAAATTTAACCGAACGATAAATTATGTAAATTTACATTTTATACTAATTCATTTTGTAATTTAAAATAAAGAAATTCATCAATATATAATATATAATTTATTGTATCAGAAACAAATTATCAATTTTATTAAAAGAGAACTTAATATAAAAGGCATTAATGCTGATGTACTTTCTTTAAATGGCAATTATTATATTTTAAAAGCTATTTCAATAAATAATATGAATAATTAATAAATTTATTTCTATTTATATATCGTAGCCATCAGTTGAAACATAGTAAACGCCGGTCGCGTTACCAGGATTCCAGAAACCGGCGATGGTGCTGAAGTTTGTATAACAATGACCTTTTCTAAATGATTTGTATGTATCACACTTCCACGCCAAAAACCAATTCGGATTACTTACAGTTGCCGTGTAAATATCAATGCATGCTCTATGATTACATTTTGCAGCTTTCGAAGAGTCAAATATACCTGGTACCAACGGTGTTTTACAATTAGGCTGAGTTGAACCTTTCTTGTTGATAATGAAATCTATATCTCCCAAAATACTAGTTGTCCCCAACCCACCAGAGTTACAATGGTACACTTCGACATAATCCGCAACACCAGACCTAACCTGTTCCTGTATCAGGCTGTTGGAAAAACAAGGTCCAGCTGGATCCAAAGCAGTAATTCTTGCAATTTTGGTACCTGTGTTGTTGTAAAATATTTCACCAGTATGGCCCAAAATTTGAGCGCCCAAACTATGGCCAATACAGTGTATATTTTTAGAAGATATCCCACCTTCCTTCAAACCCGTCAGCATTTGGGCCAACGCTTTCCCAATATAGTGAACGTACTTGACGGATCTTTCGTAACTTTTAATGTGCCCTTGTCTGTCGTTTGTGTACGGGGAATGGTCAAGAATAACTAAGTAGCTGTTTGGATAATTTCTGAATGTATCCCTAACACGTTCCTCTGTTTTCTTGTTAATGTTAGATTTGAATCCACCGACGAAGATCAGGAACTTTTTCGTTTTATCCAGTTCGTTTAGTGAAAGTATTCCCTTAGCTGCGTTGTCTATGGTGAATGTTTCGACATCGTTCCTTGGAAAGTCATAAAAGTATACGTCTATGCCGCTGACATCCAAATTCAGTGTTCTATCGTGTTCACCTGCAAATTAAATTACCTTTATTAAATTGATGTACAACTGCCGTTCATGAGCGTACATGAGCCGTTCAGAAAATATTAAAGTGCATTAGCATGTACGAATAACCTAAATCATAATCTATAAAAATAAAAATAATAGTTAATATGTCCTCTGTGTATTTTTAAACAATTCGTCCAATTGTGACAAAACTTTGGCGAGTTGTTCTGCGATCGCCGGCGAAGGTTCCTAGCTTAAAGAAAAACAAGTCTTTTTATGCTTTTCTTTCACGTTTTGTGTCGTTTTATTCTACATGTGTGGGCTATGACGAGTAGCCAGTATTGTATAAGATAAAAACACCGGAGGTGCGTTAAACGCATGGCTTGCTTTACGCGCTATCCGAAGTACATCAGAAAAATACTGCCATTTTCCTAAGTCGCGGCAACTATTGATAAATTATTTATAGTTATTATTGGACCGAGAATTTGATCTAATGACCTGGAGATCTCCAAACTTATAAACTAGCCAGTTAAGGACATTCCATCATTGTTGATATTAATGACATAAAATCGAGCAAATGATTTTAAACGAAAAAAAATTATTTTGAATGAAAATATAAAAAAAGACTCTTCCGCTTTTTCCTTTTCCATTTTCAAACAAAAATATACATATACTTCCAACGCTAAGCACGAAGTCCTAAAGTTAATAGTGCTTGCCAGGGTTTGAGCCCACAGTCATTGCTTACGATACACGTGTTTAAACCACTGTGCCATATTGGCTTCACAGAAATTTATTCTAATCCAATTAGGTACCACTCCTTAGTTTCTACTAACCCACGCTTCATTTAATCCTTCATATATTAGCAGTACTTAACAGCAATTCAATCAATCTATAAATGTGTTTCGGATTGCAGTGTAATGCATACAAAGATACCTACTTGTCTATAAAAAACAAAATATGTAAGCCTTAGGCTCTATGTACATATATTTATTCAGCTGAATATAAATATTAACCGTCCAGTTTAAATGTACGTTGTAAACATATGTTTTAGATAGATCGAAATCAATTCGTAATAGTACAGGGTTACATTGTTACTTGATTTTCTTTCAATGATAAACATTACATAGAACACAATAACAGTGTCTACAATAGAGATGGGAATCACACATATGGTTTTGTAAACCAACATATATATGTTAGTACTGACATGAAAACATTACATACGTTTGTTACAATTCGTTTTATGATCATCTACCTTTGTTTACAGTATTGCCATTCGGAAAGATGAAACTAGGAAATCACCGCAGAATACGAACGTTAAATGTTAGAATATTATCATATGCGACAATGACTATAATTTTTAAAACGGATACAAGTATCAAAATTGCGTATCATCGTAGGTTACTGGTCAACATATCACGAATGATGTACGAAGATAATTCTTATAGAATCGCACGGCTGTTCTGAATTCACTCGTGAACGTTGACAACCGACTTAAGGTGATACGCTATTTTGATACTTATATCCTATGGATTTTATAATTATTATAGTGAATATCGCATAACACACACCGGAACTTGGTGTGTTCTGCGTTGAATAACTCTACAATTTGAACAACAATAACTCACAATCTTGTTGCGGTGTAAATTGTTGTTACTTCATCTCATTGAACTCACGACAAAATACAAAAAACGATTGAAAATCGTTCTAATTAGCCATGTATGGTTCAGTTGGCAAACATTTAATGTCTTATCAAGCATGACATTAGGTGTTTGCAATGTTCAATGAAATAACTGTCGTGATCTGGGTTACTGTAACGTTTAATGTTGCATTTATTAAAACGAAAGGAAAAGTGGATTATAAATTCGTCCGTCGTCGTCGTCTACGATTTAGGTTACTCATATTTTGATTTACAAACTGTAACAATAATTCATCTCTAATACTGAAAAGATTATTTAAAAACAAAAATGATTACTTAGAAGATATTACAAAAGGTTATCTAAAGAATTATATTGATTCGTACGAAATTATGAGACTAAATGTATCTATGTTATCACATAGTAAGAACTTAAATGAATATATAGTCTGTAAAGGCGAGAGGCCAAACCTGCCTTCGTTAAAGGGTTAATCTACACCATAAATTCGTAAGTACTTCCAAGAAGTAAACTATTTTAGTAGCTATTCATTGAGAGCCGATAAATAATCCCATTTTAATATTAGTATAGATAGTTTCCGTAGTGGTAAGTTTTTTGCAAGTCCGTCTTGGTAGATTTCATCCTGTCATTTGACAATCTACCGCCAAACAGCAGTACTCAGTATTGTTATGTTCTGGTTTGAAGAGCGAGTGAGCCAATGCAACTACAGGAACAAGGGGTATAATGTAGTTTTGCATATCGGTAGTCCAGTATCGATAGACTATCGATAGTTAAGGTGTTAACGATAGTATCGATAGTCTATCGAAAGTAATGCCACGTGTCAATACTATTGATCAAACGGATACTATCGATATTACTATCGATATCCTGAATAGTTTTCGATGTCAACTATCGATAGTCAACCATCGATAGTTCTGCAACGCTTGTATAATGTCTTAGTTCCCAAGGTTAAGCGCAGTGGTGATGTGAGGAACTTATCATCAGGTGGCCCAGTTGTTCGTCCATGTAACTATATAGTTGTATATTCAAACTTTTTTTTATTTCATAAAATATACATTATGTTTACCAGTACTAGCTCACTCACACTTCAAACCGGCAATACAAAGTATTGATGTTCCTAATAACTAATGGTTATAAGGCTTCGTTCACGGTGAATAATATAAAATTCTACATCATTAAAGTCGCCAATAATTGTGATAAAACCGGGACATCTCGTTTTTCGAAACGAGAGAAACGTCTCGTTAAATTAAGGAACGGATTTTAATTATCGTATCATAATAAGGAAAGAGATAAAAAATCTTTCATAACATTTTAATAATAATAAATATACATGCATACATTCGTTATAGTAAATCTAATGAATACAATGACAACATAACTTTACATATATATGAATTAAAATATGATAATCTATATTATTTATATAACGGATGCACCTTTACTTATACAATTTAACATACATATATTTAGGTACATATGAAATATTTAAATATGAAAAAGGTGTTGGACGGATAAACAGCCAACTTCATAGACATTGCCCCTGTAAAATATATTTACCATTATTTATATCGCCAATGTGCTACCAACGTTGGTAACTAAGATGTTATGTGTCCAGTTGCACTGTCTCACTCACCCTTCAAATTGAAACATAACTCTACCAAGTATCGCTGTTTGGCGGTAGAATAAAGGATGAGTGGTAGTATCTACCCAGACTGACTTAAAGCACTACCAGTAAGTAATAATAAAAAAGATTAGCTACTCTACATCTCACAGCTACAGCTGAGATTGTCTTGAAAGAATAACCCAATAAGATTTAACTGCTCCGAATCGAGGTTGGAACCCAGAACTGTTGTAGTAGCGACGGTATAAGCTAACCATCAAACCAACAAGGTCAAAAGGTGTAAGTATAGCAAAATTTAAAACACTACTTAAAAAGAGTACAATTTCATGTTTGTAATTTAGTAGATATTTAAATATAGGTTAGTTTATTGTGGTAGGTAGGAAATGATTTATATATATTTTTAGGGTATAGTATTAAAACTATTATGATTGAAATCAAAAACCAAGGATTTCCTATTTTTTGTGGGTATTTTTTATTGCTCTTTTACGTCAAATACAATATTTTATTTAGTCTCTAATATTAACTTTACAATTCATTGTATTATAAAAGTAAGTATGTTTAGTTTCTTTATTGAATAACTTCCTAAATTATATTAATTATATTTCATTAATTTAAATTGAGGACTAAAAATCAAATATATGAAAAAAAAATTATAACGCATATACTTCCTAAATTAACAGTGTTGCTAATCAAAATATAGATGATAAATAAAGAAATTATAAATAAATGTAAAAAAAAAATAATAGCTATTTAAAAAAAAACAAACTTACATTTAATTAATTTTGAATGTAAAGCCAATTGGAACGGACCATACTTCTCCAAGTCACCTCGACCCCACGACCACGCCTGACCCAAAATACACAGAATCACGGTGATCGCAAATTTTATTTTCATTGTTTGTTTTTTTTTTTGTCACACAACACTGAACCGTCACTGGACTGCGTCTGACTCGGGTCACTGTCAAGTACTCACTACATTTATAATGAGATTTAATAGTGACGTCATATACAGCATACTGTCACACCTCATTGAACAATTGTGATTCATGAGATAACGCGATCTTACTGTGGCTATCGGGGAATTCTTCAACGGCTGCGTAGAAATACTAAGATTCTTAAATTATAATCATATTATAAAAATAAGTATTTAATCTGATGAAGTAAGGAAAATACAAATAAGACAGTTTTGAAATTGGAAAGGAAATTCTTTAATCCTATTAATCTTCTTCTTCTCATACAAATAAAATAATATTTTTCTTAAAAAATTAAAAGATAGCGTCACATCACGTTTCGAAATTTCCGCGACAAAGACGGAAGATATCTTTCGTATGTTAGAAAGAAATGGAGCATGTTTTATTTCTTTTACGCACTGAGCGCGCGCCATTTATCAATGATGTTATAATTTTATCGTAAATATAAACAACCATTCATCAAGACTACAACACTACCTCACGTAGTTGATAAATCACTGTCTCGAAATATCAGCAAGTCTATTCCCAGTATGCAAAGCCCGTTAGTCTAGAAAACCACTTAAAAAGGTCTTGGTATAATTCTTCAATAACTTTTCCGTCCATATATTCTCAGTAGTCCCTCGAAGATATCATCATATATTACCGCCAAACAGAAGTACCCAGTGTTGTTGTGTTCCGGTTTGGAAGGTGAGCCAGTAACTACAGGCAGAAGGAATAAGCCTTAGTTCCCAAGGTTGACGGCACATTGACGATGTAAGGAATAGTTAATATTTCTTACAGTGCCATTGTCTATGGTGGTGACCACTTACCATCAGGTGACCCATTTGGTCGTCCGCCTACCTATATCATAAAAAGGTATCGATAGTGTTACAGACCCGTTCCTCAGAAGGCACCTGAAAACGTTGGAGCTGCGCCTTTTATCTCCGATCATGTCGTTATGGCGTTCTATTTTGCGCCTGTGAACTACTTCATTGATTGAAAATAATATAAATAGATTAAAAAAAAATACTGTAAGTTATCTCTGTCCTTTTTACATCACATACCTACATACATTAGCAGCCTGTAAATTTCTCACTGCTGGGCTAAGACCTCCTCTCCCTTTGAGGAGAAGGTTTGGAGCATATTCCACCACGCTGCTCCAATGCGGTTTGGTGGAATACACATGTGGCAGAATTTCCATGGCCTTTTTAACGGTCAACTTATCAAAATCGGTTCAGTGGGTTATCCGTGACAGCGTAGAAGCCCACAGAGTTATTTTGGAATTTACAAAGTTTGGTAATTATGTGTAGTACCTTAAATCGGCCGTGTCTGTATAAATGATATACGAATTACACGAATACGTCTGTATTGGAGACGAACACGCATTTTTCAATACAAACCTTAGACTGACTGTTTAAGGGCAGGTAAACAAAGCAACCGTAACAAATTAGAGACATCAATCGAAAATTTATCGTAAACACTTTGTTTACGCTCATTTATATTCAAAATTGAGAAAAATAATTTATCAATCAGCTTTTCTCGTTAAAGGTAAATATGTAAAAAAAATATCGGATTGATATTACAGAAAATCGTATTCATATCAACTGGATTCCTTTCCTTTTGAAACGAGGTACAAAGTAAACACAAATAAAAACCTATTTATTTCTATATTATAATGTGGCTTAACATGTATAATTATCTTTTTAAGTTTTCCTAATAACAATTACTAAGAAAAAAAAATCAATGTAAATCAATAAAGTCATTTCACATACGCCCACGCAGTAGGAAATATTTTTTCCCTACTAGTAATAGTAACCTAACTCTACTTACAACTCATACCGTATTAATTAAACGCAAAACATTAATCTCCTAGATCCTATTTAAAAGGCTGTAGAGGTCATCATCATATCACGTAAGCAGAAACTCGAAATGTCAAAATGCGACACTGACTATAATATTATAAAATTCATAGGAAACATATAAAAACTTGGTGGTAGGGCTTTGTACAAGCCCGTCTGGGTAGGTACCACCCACTCATCAGATATTCTACCGCCAAATAACAGTACGCTGTTGTGTTCCGGTTAGAAGGGTGAGTGAGCCAGTGTAATCACAGGCACAAGGGACGTAACATCTTAGTTCCCAAGGATGGTGGCGCATAGGTGATGTAAGGAATGGTTAATATTTATTACAGCGCCTTTGTCTATGGGCGGTGGTGACCACTTACCATCAGGTGGCCCATATGCTCGTCCGCCAACCAATGCCATAAAAAAAAAAACGTCGTATCACCGTAAGACGTTTCACAGGTTAGATACAAAGTAAAGGCTCTCACCGCTGGTCCGCGACCTATGCAAAATAGACGACTTTGAATTGACGCGATGACATTAGTTTTGTATAATCTATGATATACGTTAAAATAATTTATTTCTCATGAAAACATAAAGTTCACTTACAATGAAATACAATCAATATCCTATATTAGGATGTGATGATATTTATACCTCTTGAACGCTTTATATAAACATTTGTAAACAACGCTTCATTAAAACTTTGATTAAATTGTATATACGTATTCTTTTAAATTTGATTTAAAAACATTCATGCAGTCCGCACATCCGTTATAGATTCGTGTAAAAATGGCGTTTTGAACATCGATGACGTAGTTTTATCGATACTTTAGAAATAAAAGTAGATATAAATAGTTAAGTGTACGTACCATAGGCAAACTATTAGTAAATCACATGCAATTAACAAATCTAAGATTTGTGTATCCTCTTTCGATTGGAATAAGTGTTATATCGACGGAAAATTCACCAAGAGCTAAAGCAATAAAGTTTATATATCTGTGTTAAAAATTCCTGTGTGACGTAAAGTGACGACCTCCGTGGTCGAGTAGTGTGTACACCGGTTTTCATGGGTACTCTACTCGGAGGTCCCGGGTTCGATTCCCGGAAAAGTTCATTAGTTTTCTATGTTGTCTTGGGTCTGGGTGTTTGTGGTACTTCTGATTTTCCAAAACACAAGTGCTTTAGCTACTTACATTGGGATCAGAGTAATGTATGTGATCCAATAAAAATAAAAAAAAATCGATTTAAGTTTTATATTTATTTTATTAAAAAAAAAATTTTGGAATTTGGTTATAGTTTTCATTCAAATAAATAATAAAAATAAATGAATTAAGTCGTATTTAATTGCTGTTATTGCCTAATTATAGCATTAATTGATGATGATATAATTTAATAATAAATTTAATATGATTCTAATGACAACTGCATAAGCGTTCATTTTAACTAATATTATAAATTGAGATTGTTCATTTGTTTGTGTGTTGTTTGTTAATTTTACAATGACACACA